>NW_017306756.1:867126-909979 GCF_000935625.1 Nanorana parkeri | reverse complement strand
CTTTCAAGGATAGCACAGACCACATTTACCCCATCAACCAATTCACCACATGTGGGCACGACCACGTGATATATGGACTGAGATGCCCCTGCAATCTCCTTTACATAGGACGCACAATACGCCCGCTTCGCAAACGGATTGGAGAACATAGAAGGTTCATAGAGAAGGGAGACATTGATCACAGTGTCCCGAGACATTTCCTCCACAAACATAATAAAAATATCACAAAACTTCAGGTCTTCATTATAGAACAGATCCCTAATAACCTGTCCCCACCTGAAAGATTCCACCCGCTCTGCAGACAGGAAACATACTGGATTTATAAGCTTAATACATTATCCCCCCATGGTCTAAACGAAGAATTGGAAGTCAACACGGTCATTTGAGTAAAATATCCTTTTATACAATATTGCCCACCTACTTTATGTGCTTTCACACATAGCGTCAACTTTGCATCTCCCTTAACCAAAATACTTCACATCTTTCTCCCACGAGCATTTGCTTGCACTCTTGAGCATCTGTTCGGCATCTTCCCAACTAAATACGTTACACTCCCCTTCATCAAACACACCAGGGTCATTGGTTCGCCCACACGCCCGCCCCCTGCCTCTCTATAGGCTGTTTTTTCACACCCAGTATTGAACCCTCCCCTCTCTTCCCTTTAAAAAGTTTCCCCGCCATCTCTTCCCCCTCCCTGGCTTGAAAAAGAAGTGAGTTACTTCGAAACGCGTAGCCTTGTTTTTCCTCGTTCCACACAGACCCAGCCTCCGCTAGCCTCATGCCTTTTAGTTCTGCCAGCACTGGACACACATTGATTGTTCCAGGTCAGCCTATTACCATCACGCTGGCACCCTAACCACGGCCGCAGCATCGCATTATCAACAGCCGCCGGCTTTCCCCCCCCCTTCCCCCTCAGCCAGTTTGATGCCCGTGAGTTCCATCTGTTCTGGATACGAACCGGGGCACCCCACCTCAAGTGCTTAGCCACTGCCCACCACCACAGCACCAGGTCTTTCAGCCTCAGGATTGTGGAAACACGAGCCACCTGTGTCCCCCTCCCTGTCAGCAACCACCCAGCCACAGCGTCTCATCACCGATGAAGTGGTTATATTGATATCAATGGGAAAATAGACATCCCTCCAACGCAAGGTCACAGTCAAGACACTGCAGACACCGCAACCATCCACCTCTAGCCCTCGCTACTGATCCCGCAAACACCCCTCACCCTAGGCAAGCAAAGCAAAGAATACCTCACCTACACCTCCTCGCCAACTTCCGTTTACAAGATTTTAGAGAACAGACATCACCCCTGGCAAACTGGAACCCGTGCGACACCAGCATCATCAAACTCCACCCTCCGTCGATCACCACGTAATATTTTTTACCTAAGGGTAAGTCCCTAGATTTTTTCTGTTTTTTCTCTTTTTTGTACACGCCATTTCATTTACCTCCACAATTTGATGTTTTTTATTTTTTGGGACCACACTCGAACTAATTGGACTAACCACGGAAGTTTGGGAACTTATATTAGGTCCCAGTTTTCCAGCCCCCCCTCTCCCCCCCTTACAAGGTTCAGCAAAAAATCACCCTGTTCCCTACTCGGCTTGCAGCGCTTCTCCCTTCCCTTCTCTGTTTAACTCAGGATAACGGCTCCTACTACCGGCATGCCTCAGTTTTCTAGCAAAGCAGTACCAAGAGCATGATCAAAAACACAGAGCAGCGGGACCTGTGTCCCTCAATGGACTCCAAGAAAAGATTTTTACCATGAGTACAAAAATACTGAGACGCCGCAGCCGGAGCGAATCCTGACATCGATGTCTGGATCCGCCCTGCTGCGTGAGTGATTTGAAGGACCTTACATCAGAAGCTGGCATCTGAGGGGGCTAAAATGTCCACCTAGTAGAGCCTGAAACAGAAGACCAGGTGGTGGCCTTGCAAATCTGGGAAGCAGTTGGCTTGATGGCTGAATAGCCGAAGAAGTGCTCATAGATCTAGTACAGTGCACTGTGACAGGAAAGGGTAGAGCCCAATCCTTGAGACCATACACTTGATTGATGGTCTGTCTGAGCCACCTAGAGATGGTGGAACAGAAGTCAGTGCACCCTTTTGGTGTCCATCCATGATGATAAAACCGCAGCAGTGAGTGATAGGCTCACACAGTCCAAACCACATCCAGACAATGGAGGGAATTTCCTTTTGGAGCTTATATAGGGACAGAAGAAAAAGTGCCCTGATTAGGGTGGAGGGCAGAAACTATTTTTGGCGAGGTGAAGTTTTGGGCCTCAAACACCACCTTGTCCCTATGCAAAATTTCAAAGGGCTCATTGCACGATAGGGCCACCGGCTCAGACTGTCTCGCAGTCGGCTCCTTGGGCTTCTTCCACTGAGAAAGATGGGTGCTCCTGCCACCAGCAGCATCCTTGATGATATTGTGAAGAGCCAGTCCTAAGAGATACTGTAGCTCGAAGGCCATGCTAAGCAAATGTTTTTTTAACACAAGGGCTCTGCAGTCCAGCACTGTAGCCATCTGTTGTATGTTTGTGATGTATATTTCTTCTAGGAGGTCTAATGTGTCTAAATAGCCTTTTGGGCCTTGTAATATAGTCATGTTTGGTGTCTAACTAAATGGTACTTTCTTCTACATTGCTGTAACTACTTTTCAGGACGCTACCTCCATTACCATAGGAATTAGTGAATATGAATAAAAGTTAGGCATTCGAGATGTATAAGAGTTCATCTATTATTATTATTATTACTATACAGGATTTATATGTCGCCAACAGTTTGCGCAGCGCTTTACAATATAAGGAAGACATTACAATCACAATACAAATCAAGGCAAGATGGTAAGGAGGGCCCTGCCCCTGAGGGCTTACTATCTAAGAGGGAGGTGCCAGTGATACATGAGGAGGTAGCTGTGTGGTGATGAATTGTTTGAGAACATGATGGCTGAGTGGTTAGGTTGAGGTGGGATAGGCTTCCCTGAAGAGATGAGTCTTTAGGGAATGCCTAAAGGCAGTCAAGGTGGGCGACAGACGGACAGGTTGGGGTAAAGAGTTCCAGAGGATGGGAGAGACTCTAGAGAAGTCCTGGAGGCGAGTATGGGAGGAGTTGACAAGGGAGCTGGAAAGCAGGAGGTCTTGGGAAGAGTGGAGGGGACGGTTGGGGTGATACTTTGAGACAAGGTTTGAGATATAGCCGGGGGCGGAGTTGTGGATGGCTTTGTAAGCGACAGGACAGTATAAGTCACTATCCCACTCTGCATGTGCACAACACCCCAGCAAGTGGATGATGTCAGCGCTTAGTCCTTAGCCCCACAGTGTTAAACCTTTCTGTGGCAAAACCGGCAGGAACAAAGAATAAAGATGCCTCGCAACCTATGTAAATGAGGTAGCCCCGTGATACTTGACCCTGATGGAATATTAACTCTTCAGGCACAGGTCAAGCACGGAGTCAATGCCAGTCGCTCTGGACTTGGAAAGTGCTCTGCAGCTATTACCAGAACAGAATCTGAAAACCCGGTGCCTAAAGACCACTTCCAGGCTATTTCCACAATATCCAGTCCAAAGGGTCTGGATATTGTACAGCAAAAGCCAGTCTGAAGACAATTGCGTGGAAAAGCTGCAGTTGGAAAGACAAACACCAGCAGCAACGTTGAGTAGAGTGTTGAATAAACAAAACAAAAAAATCCATGATTAAACGTGTGCTAGCAAAATTAGGTTCATTTTTAACACAACAAGAAAAGAAGTCCATCCTTCTAGGAGACTAGAAGGCATGCTGGTAGCAGGAGGGGCTATCCTGAGCTGGCCTACATATGGTGTGTAATACTGTAGGCATTAGTATAACCCGAAGGCTAAAGACTTCCTGTGTCCCTCAACGGGTAAGAAAGAAAAGCCCTTTCTCACACTCTGCTACAGCCCAGAGGGAAGGGGCAACTTTCCTCGTGTCCAACCCCCTGTAAGAATGACATATACTACCTGATTCGTTCTGTGCCACCTCAAAGAACTCAACAAGAAAAGAATATGACGGTGAGAACCCCTCCATCCCATTCCTGAAACACAGAGAGCCTGTACACCGCAGCAAACACAAGGGAATTGGCATTACTGCAGTCTCTGCCCCAAGCCATCATTGTAACATGATAAAATAAAATGTATCTGGAATCCAGAATTGTTCAATCTCCCAACTGATGGAGCTCGATGCCAGAACTCCGATATATTCAGACTCTGGGGATCATCTGCTGGACGTTGGAGTGCTCCCCATAGAGGTCTGTCGGAGAAGACAAAAAACAAAACATGAGAAACCGCCTCTCGCTCTCCGAACTGTCTGCAGATTAATGCCGAGTGCAGACAGAGGGATGTTCCAAACTATTCTACATCAAAGCCAATTACAGTTCACATTTACTAATCTGAGTTCAAACTAAACTCCGGCCTTCCCTTCAGTCTTATATCTGACCTCCGGCCTTCCCTTCAGTCTTCTATCTGACCTCCGTTCTTCCCTTCAGTCTTCTATCTGGCCTCAGTTCTTCCCTTCAGTCTTCTATCTGACCTCCGTCCTCCCCTTCAGTCTTCTATCTGACCTCCGTTCTTCCCTTCAGTCTTCTATCTGACCTCCGTCCTCCCCTTCAGTCTTCTATCTGACCTCCGTTTTTCCCTTCAGTCTTCTATCTTACCTCCGTTCTTCCCTTCAGTCTTCTATCTGACCTCCGTCTTTCCCTTCAGTCTTCTATCTGACCTCCGTTCTTCCCTTCAGTCTTCTATCTGACCTCCGTTCTTCCCTTCAGTCTTCTATCTGACCTCCGTCCTTCCCTTCAGTCTTCTATCTGACCTCCGTCCTCCTCTTCAGTCTTCTATCTGACCTCCGTCCTCCTCTTCAGTCTTCTATCTGACCTCCGTCCTCCTCTTCAGTCTTCTATCTGACCTGCTGTTTTCCCTTCAGTCTTCTATCTGACCTCCGTTCTTCCCTCCAGTCTTCTATCTGACCTCCGTTCTTCCCTTCAGTCTTCTATCTGACCTCCGTTCTTCCCTTCAGTCTTCTATCTGACCTCCGGCCTTTCTTTCAGTCTTCTATCTGACCTCCGTCCTCCCCTTCAGTCTTATATCTGAACTCCGTCCTTCCCTTCAGTCTTATATCTGACCTCCGTCTTTCCCTCCAGTCCTCTATCTGACCTCCGGCCTTCCCTTCAGTCTTCTATCTGACCTCCGGCCTTCCCTTCAGTCTTCTATCTGACCTCCGTCCTCCCCTTCAGTCTTATATCTGAACTCCGTCCTTCCCTTCAGTCTTCTATCTGACCTCCGTTCTTCCCTCCAGTCTTCTATCTGACCTCCGGCCTCCCCTTCTGTCTTATATACCGACCTCCGGCCTTCCCTTTAGTCTTGTATCTGACCTCCATCCTTCCCTTCAGTCTTGCACAGTTGTAACAGCTCCTCTCCTGGACTGAAATGGCTTCCTCTGATCTCACTGCACACTGGGAGCTTCTCACAATGTGCATTAGAAGCTCCAGCAAGTTACATAGAGCCCGTCTCACTTCCTGGCTGGAGGATGTAAAGCATCATCTAGTGCTTTCCTCTTCAACCTGATTAGATGATGGATCAGTTTTACACCAGTGCTCAGGTAAGTTGAGCATGATCTGTTCTTCTCTCTGCACTAGCTGTGCTCCTACTGATAGGTAAGTGCTCAGTTGAGATGACCGTGAGCTTTACGTCACCTTCCCCTACCTGGGTTCCAAGTGACATGTAAGTGCTCAAGTTAAGTGAGTGTTAGCTGTACTTCACCCTCCCCTACCTCTGTTACCAGCGATAGGTAAGTGCACTTCCATAGCTGTGCTCCTAGTGACAGGTAAGTGCTCAGGTGAGGTGAGCGTGAGCTGCACATCACCCTCCCCTACCTGGGTTCCCAGTGACAGGTAAGTGCTCAGGTGAGGTGAGCGTGAGCTGCACATCACCCTCCCCTACCTGGGTTCCCAGTGACAGGTAAGTGCTCAGGTGAGGTGAGCGTGAGCTGCACATCACCCTCCCCTACCTGGGTTCCCAGTGACAGGTAAGTGCTCAGGTGAGGTGACTCTACTAGCTGTGCTGCCAGTAACAGGTGTGAGCTGTACTTTGCTCTCTATCCCTGCTGTTCCCAGTGACAGGTAAGTGCCTAGGTAGGTTCTCAGGTGAGTGTAGTGTGAGCCGTACTTTGCTTACCTTGCTCTGGGTTGCTGATTTCTTCACAGTGAAGAAATCGTTGATCTTCTTCTGATTCTCCGCAGATGAGCCGCTGGCTCCGGATTTGGCTTTGCGCTTTCTCGACGTTTTAACTGGATGGAGTTTCTGCAATGCTTGCTGCACCCTCTCCTTGCTGGAAGGAGGAACACACTATTATCACAGCCAGTCCAGCACTATCGTATGATTACTCTACAGACACACAATACTACCAGGAAGAGCACAGTGTCACTCTACAGACATACAATACTACCAGGAAGAGCACAGTGTTACTCTACAGACACACAATACTACCAGGAAGAGCACAGTGTTACTCTACAGACATACAATACTACCAGGAACAGCACAGTGTTACTCTACAGAGATACAATACTACCAGGAACAGCACAGTATTACTCTACAGAGATACAATACTACCAGGAAGAGCACAGTGTTACTCTACAGACATACAATACTACCAGGAAGAGCACAGTGTTACTCTACAGAGATACAATACTGCCAAGAACAGCAAAGTCCTACTACAAAGCTTCTCATCTATGAATAACATTATAAAAGCCATTCTTTGTTACCAGGAAAGGAGTATTAACAAGCACCCCCCCAAAAAAAAAAGATACAAATGTTAGCCTCTGTCTCCTTAGAATTAGTAAGTTAATAAGGGTCTGTTCTCCTCCCTCAGGTAATCACTCATTCTGTCCTTCTGAACACACATACTTCATAAACTTCTCCCCTGACAGGAACTGAAGGACTTGGCCTTCTTCCACCTTCTTCCATTCTAGGTCCAGTGCGGTGACATCAGCCACCTCAGGCTCCAGGAACAGTCTTCGCGCCTCTTTGTAACAGAAATCTGAGGGAATACGATCCTGAATAAAGAGAAGAGAGTGAGTGCAAAGCCACTCCATATACAGGGGATCTTAGAAGTAGAGGGCATGGAGGGTACAGAAATATGGAAGAGGAGGGATGATGGAGGAGATGTATCTAGGAATATGGAAAATGATGGACTATGTGTCGGGGTTCTACCATGACTTTACTGGTTTGCAGCATTCTGGTTCGGCTGCCATTTTACTCACCTGTTTCCTTCCTTGCTGGAGCAGACTCTGGAACGTTGCTCACTACTCCCAGGCTCCCTCCTATGGCCAGACAGGAGAGCATCATCGGAGAGAGTCAGATGGGAGTTTCCTGATGTCACCCCACTTACTATATACACTGAGTGGCCAGATTATTATGACCACCTGACGTTTGTAGGCAGATTAGCTATAATTTGGCGCTGAAGTTGCTAGAGAGCCAGACCATTATAAATAGGGAAGCAGGTTGTTTACCACGACAGTAGAAGTGATTTGTTTCTGAAGATACGGGTAAACAACGCGATTTAACAGCCTTTGAACGTGGGATGATTGTTGGCGCTCAGAGCCATGGAGCGAGTATCAGCAAAACAGCAGAATTAGTTACATGTTCAAGAGGGGCTCATTGTTAAAGTGTTTAAAGACCGGACTGTCAGCCGAAAATCTGGGTCTGAACGTGCGAATTGTGGCCGTCAGCAACTAGTCAATGTTAGGGCAGAACGGGGGAGGGGCAAGACTGGCACAAGACAACAGAAGTGACGCTGATCTCTGTGTTCCTGACCTGGCTTGGACGACTACCCACTCCGGCTCCTGACTCTGGCTTGTTCTGGTTTAAGACTCTGCTTGCTCTGGGGACACTGTTCTTAATAAATATTTTAACTAGCACCTTTTGCTTGCCTGGTTTTCAATGTGCTCTGACACTATGGGGGACATCTATCTGTAGATATGGAAGATAAGGAATGATGATTTGTGATACATTTGGAAACATGAAAGATGAGGAATAATGGAGGAGAAATCTGGAAATATAGAAGATGAGGAATGACGAGAAGACAGCCTGAAATATGGAAAATTAGGGATGATGGAGGAAATATTTGTAGGAAAATGGAAGATGAAGGAAGACTGGGGAGAGATCTTGAAATATGGAAGGTGAGGAATGACGGGAAGACAGCCTGAAATATGGAAGATGAGTGATGCTGGAGGAGATATCTAGAAATATAGAAGATGAATAACGATAAAAGAGATATTTGGAAATATGGAAGATGAGGAATGATGGAGGAGATATCTGGAAACATGGAAGATGATGGATAATGTAGGAAATGTCTACAGAAATGGAAAATGAGGAAGGATGATTGAGACTATGGAAGATGAGGAATGATGGAGGAGATATATTTGGAAATATGGAAGATGAGTAATGATGGAGGAGATATCTGGAAACATGGAAGATGAGGAATGATGGAGGAGATATCTGGAAACATGGAAGATGATGGATAATGTAGGAAATGTCTACAGAAATGGAAAATGAGGAAGGATGATTGAGACTATGGAAGATGAGGAATGATGGAGGAGATATCTGGAAACATGGAAGATGATGGATAATGTAGGAAATGTCTACAGAAATGGAAAATGAGGAAGGATGATTGAGACTATGGAAGATGAGGAATGATGGAGGAGATATCTGGAAACATGGAAGATGATGGATAATGTAGGAAATGTCTACAGAAATGGAAAATGAGGAAGGATGATTGAGACTATGGAAGATGAGGAATGATGGAGGAGATATCTGGAAACATGGAAGATGATGGATAATGTAGGAAATGTCTACAGAAATGGAAAATGAGGAAGGATGATTGAGACTATGGAAGATGAGGAATGATGGAGGAGATATCTGGAAACATGGAAGATGATGGATAATGTAGGAAATGTCTACAGAAATGGAAAATGAGGAAGGATGATTGAGACTATGGAAGATGAGGAATGATGGAGGAGATATCTGGAAACATGAAAGATGAGGAATGATGGAGGAGATATCTGGAAAAAATGGAAGATGAGGAATGATGGAGGAGATATCTAGAAATATGAAAGATGAGGAATGATGGAGGAGATATCTGGAAACATGAAAGATGAGGAATGATGGAGGAGATATCTGGAAACATGGAAGAGGAGGAATGATGGAGGAGATATCTGGAAACATGGAAGAGGAGGAATGATGGAGGAGATATCTGGAAACATGGAAGAGGAGGAATGATGGAGGAGATATCTGGAAACATGGAAGAGGAGGAATGATGGAGGAGATATCTGGAAACATGGAAGAGGAGGAATGATGGAGGAGATATCTGGAAACATGGAAGAGGAGGAATGATGGAGGAGATATCTGGAAACATGGAAGAGGAGGAATGATGGAGGAGATATCTGGAAACATGGAAGAGGAGGAATGATGGAGGAGATATCTGGAAACATGGAAGAGGAGGAATGATGGAGGAGATATCTGGAAACATGGAAGAGGAGGAATGATGGAGGAGATATCTGGAAACATGGAAGAGGAGGAATGATGGAGGAGATATCTGGAAACATGGAAGAGGAGGAATGATGGAGGAGATATCTGGAAACATGGAAGAGGAGGAATGATGGAGGAGATATCTGGAAACATGGAAGAGGAGGAATGATGGAGGAGATATCTGGAAACATGGAAGAGGAGGAATGATGGAGGAGATATCTGGAAACATGGAAGAGGAGGAATGATGGAGGAGATATCTGGAAACATGGAAGAGGAGGAATGATGGAGGAGATATCTGGAAACATGGAAGAGGAGGAATGATGGAGGAGATATCTGGAAACATGGAAGAGGAGGAATGATGGAGGAGATATCTGGAAACATGGAAGAGGAGGAATGATGGAGGAGATATCTGGAAACATGGAAGAGGAGGAATGATGGAGGAGATATCTGGAAACATGGAAGAGGAGGAATGATGGAGGAGATATCTGGAAACATGGAAGAGGAGGAATGATGGAGGAGATATCTGGAAACATGGAAGAGGAGGAATGATGGAGGAGATATCTGGAAACATGGAAGAGGAGGAATGATGGAGGAGATATATGGGGGAATATGGAAGATGAGTAATGATGGAGGAGATATCTGGAAACATGGAAGATGATGAATGATGGAGGAGATATATGGGGGAATATGGAAGATGAGTAATGATGGAGGAGATATCTGGAAACATGGAAGATGAGGAATGATGGAGGAGATATATTTGGAAATATGGAAGATGAGTAATGATGGAGGAGATATCTGGAAACATGGAAGATGAGGAATGATGGAGGAGATATATGGGGAAATATGGAAGATGAGACATCAATGTCCTGAACGCTGATAACGTATCGCACTATAACACAGACTGGCAGGAAGAAATGGCCTCCAGCCCCCTCACCTCCGATCTGATGGTTTGAAGGATATTTTCGATGGTTCCGTATTTCTGAATCATCTTTAATGCTTTTTTCTCCCCCAAACCTTTGATCTTCGAAGTATAATCACAACCCAGCAGGATACACAGGTCTACGAACTACAGGGGTGAAACACAACATGAATATTAACCCCTTCATGACTGAGGTCTTTTTTTTTTTTTGCACCCATGATATATTCCACATTTTATGCCTGAAAATTACTTAAAACCCCCCAACATTATATATTTTCTGAATGCCGAGACCCTGTAGAATAAAATAGTCGCTGTTGCAAATTTGTATGTTGCACGATATTAGCGCAACTCCTTATCAAACCCCAAAATTTAGTGAAAAATTTACTTAAATGCTCCAAAAAAACAATAAAATACCCATTTTTAAAATAAAATATAAAAGGTGAAGTTACAACGAGTACATAAATACCCAACATGCCCGGGTTAAAAATTGCGTACATCCGTGAAACGGCGACAAACTTCAGTAGCCAAAAAAATCCATAGACGACGCTTTAAAATCCCCCAGAGGTCATCAGTTTAGAGATACATATTGAAAGTATCATTTGATAATACAATACAAGCCACCTTTTAATTCAATGTTATATGACTCCAAAATGTGTATTTTTATCTATTTCTCAAGACACTGCCTCTCTTCAGTATGTGCTTATATGGTACAAAGTTTAAATGTTGATTCAGCATTTTGTACAGTATAAAGACTGAGAAACTGTTATAATAAAACTGAGCATGTGTGAATCTGCCTCAGTGTAGTTCATTCTATGTTCCCGAAGCGCTTCGAAGGAGAATCCCCCAGCCGTCTAGTAAAGAGGTCCTTTCACATTGGGGCACCCAATGTGTGTTTTTCATTAATTTTATGTAATGTTAATATTATTAGACATGTGCACTGCCAAAAAATTCGTTTAGTTTCGTTTCGTTTTAAATTCGGATTTGTGTTACAGGTATTCCTCACTTAACGACCGAGTTCCGTTCCTACGACCAGGTCGTTAAACGGATTGGTCGTTAAGTGAGGAACTCTATACAGTACTGTACTGCATTAGTACAGTACTGTATAGCGTTGCCGATGTACAGTAACGAACAGTGTACTGTACATCGGGCAATGAAAATACTTACCAGGACCCGCAATGAAGATCGGAGGACACCACTTCCGCCGGCGACACGGCGCACTGACGCTGACGCGCAAGGTCGGAGGCCGATCGGCGCTCCGTCGTAAGTGCGAGTGGTCGCAAAACAGGTAAGTCGGTAAGTGAGGAACATCTGTATTTCGTTTTTTGGGATTCGGGTGTGAAAGTCAATTCGGATTCGGAATTCGGATTCGGATGAAATTCGTTAGCGGTAGTTCGTTCGACCGTTTGTTTCGTTTTCGTTTCTTATTAGTTTCGTTCATCCGTTCGTTCGTTTGCAGCAAAGTGGCATTTGAGGGGGAAAATGTTTTTCTCCTTTTGCTCCAACGAACGAAACGAATAAGAAACGAATAAGAAACGAATAAGAAACGAACGGTCGAACGAACTACCGCTGCCGAATTTCGGAAACGGAAATTCGGATTCGTTTGCATTCGTTATATCTGTAATTCAGATACATCCGAATGTCCGAATTTCTGAAAATTTGTCCGAATTTCGATTCGGAACGAAACAAATCGCACATGTCTAGTTATTATTTATTTTTTTACTTTACTTTAATTGCTATCACATAGGGGGGCTTACAAGCCCCCCATGTGATAGCAGATGGTGGTGACAGGTACTCTTTAAGGTGATGCTGGGGGATCCAAAAGACCCCCAATGTCACCTTTACACTCCAAATAAGCTATTGGCATGCAGATCGCTATGGGACTGGATCACAGAACGGGGAGGGGATCTACGAATGGAGATTCGTCCATCTCCTCCCCGGCTTCCCGCCCACACCAGAGAAGCCGGTCCCAGGTCCGTAGGAGGGGCAACGGAGCCTGGAAAACACGGCGGGGTTGTCGGGCGAGGGACCCCTTCACCAGGCCGTAGAAGCGATCTGGTGGCAGCTGAGTCGCCAGAATCGCTTCTACTGTAAAGCTGACAGTCGGCTTTACAAGTTTAAACAGACTCCCGGTGGCTTTGTCTGTTTAAACATCCCCCGATGCCAGCGACGTACACTGTACGTCGTTGGCCGTGAAGGGGTTAAAGTGTATTGAAAGCCAACGTTTTGGATAGAGTAGGGAAGGTTTAGACCTTCTGTCAGGTTTTTATGGCTGTCTGTGTCCCTGCTGGGGAAATCCATCCTCTCTATTTGTCCGGGGGGACCAATGTCATCGGGACTGAAAATGATGGGAAATCCTAATGTCACAGTTGTCCTCAGACCACGAATAGAGGCCAAATCTATTAGGCGCATCTGTTTCGGTGACAACTATCTAAGAACGGATTTCCCTCACTTTGGAGAGATTTCCTCTCATTTCCTGTTGTGTCTACGGGGCAGGAAGTACAGGAAAATCTCCTCAATGCAAACAAAATCTGTACAAGACAAAACCGTGCTGCATTTGTAGTATATAATAACAAATGTGTTTTTTTGAGGTGAAAGTGAAATTAAAGGAGAACTATGAGGTGAGTGATTTTCACTCAACCTCATAGTTCGAGCCGACCTGTGACAATGAAACTGTCACAGGTCGGATCAATAGATCGGGAAGTGACAGAACACATACCGTCGCTAGCTCACTTCTCGATCCTGTCCCTGCAGAGAGCCGTGACTGTCACTCACGGCTCCCTGCAGGGATTCCTCCCCTCAGCTTTGCGATTCCTACAGTGCTGACTGGCGGAACGTATGGCGGAGGGGGCGGGTACAGCTGGCTCTGCCTCTGGATAGGCAGAGCCAGCTCTCACTCGCCAGCTGGGTGGATCTCGATAGTAATGTCAGGACCTGTCCCGGCTGCGGCGGTCTCAGTATACCGCGAGCTGTAGCTGGCGATATACTGAGGTTTGGGTCACGGGAGTCCTCCTGTGACCCTTAACCAACTGGGGGGAAAAACACTTACCCCGTAGTTCTCCTTGAAGCTTTCCAGCCCCTGAGCTCTGCGATAGGTTGACGTAAGTCTATCATCTTCCAAAGGAGAGGAGCAACGATAGATTATAATAGCTGGACTTCACCTCCCAGGATATCAGGCAATACTGCATCCAGTGATTACATGGTATATAGATATACTTCTGCAGCAAGGGATTCTGGGTGTCATCTCATCCAATGTCACACAGTATGCAGAAATAACATGGAGCAAGGGATCCTGGGTATGTTTTACAACCACAGTAAAGAGAAACTCCTCTGCAGCAAGCAAGAGTCGTAATATCCTGGCAGATATTGGGAATCATCATTAATATTTGTCATCTTTTTAATTACACAAGGAGCCTGGTGACAGCTCCAGTTATTTTAAATAAACCATTGTGTAACACACTGAGGCCTATTCTCATAGCAATGTACTGCACTCTGGACTATGTTGGTGCCAAAGACATACAAAGACAGGAACACAAAGTAACTCCTCTGTTACTAACCTGTTCTCGACTCATTTTCAATGTGCTCAGGATCTCGGGAAGATTATACTCTTCAATCTCTCTGGAGGAAATGGACATGATGTATGACATCATACATACAATACATTTATATTATGGCTGACATCATACATACAATACATTTATGATACATCTGAGATCATACATACAGGACATTTACTGGGTCACCTGTAGGAGAAAGACAGTAAGTCACCACTCTACACAAATATAACACCCCCACCCAGGATCCCAACTTCAACCAATAGTTATCCAGTTTTGTATCTTATCTTCAAATAATAAACTATCATTTAGAGCAGAGGTTCTCAACCTGTGTAACCTCAGGACCCACATGTGTCCTTGGTCATTAAGTCGCGAACCAAGTCGCACTGCAATGGAACGCAAGGCATTAGGGTGCCGCGCATTCCGGTGTGGGCGTACGAACTGTGGGCGGGAGGTGCATTTGGGGTACCATTCAAATGAATGGCAATGCAACACACCTCCCACACCTTAATGTACAGTAGGTGCATTTGCGTGGTACAGTGTGTTAATCGCAGGGTACTATGTGATTAACACACTGTACCAGTGTGAATGGGCCCTCAAAAAAAACTGACAAACATACACAACTATAGACACAATCTCACACACTCACCTTTTTTAAAGGTCCACCCAGTCTCCCCATCTTCCGAGAACTAGAGTCCAGTGTGGGTTCCTGTCATGTGACAGAGCTCCATCCATATGTGCATTGCTTGTACAGCTCCCTTGTGCGCTCTGTAGAATGCAGAATGTGACATCACTCCGGTCCAGGCACCTCTATAGGACACGTGAGGTTGTTGTAAGCAATGCACGTATGGATGGAGCTCCCTTGAGGCCATACCCCCATACCACCCCACCTCAAGCTGACACTGCACCGGGCAGCATATTTTGAATGTCTGCTTGGCACGAGAACTGACAGTCCTGCGCTAGGGGGAGGCAGAGGAGCCTCTCACCTAGAAAAGTGGAAGGCATGTAGTGACCCACTGAACGTGGGGTCGCGGCCCACCAATTGAGAACCAAGGATCTAGAATATCTCAGACACATACTTCTTCTTATCAGCCTTCAGGTTCCGTATGAGGCGGGTGCAGCCGAAAGGCAGAGCGTCCATGTCTTCTGTCACTGCTCCCCACGCCTTGTCACTCTTCACTAGGGCGGCGCAAGTGGCTTCTGCCTCACTGGGGGCCTGAGAGGAGAAGAGGGGAGACATAACGCAGTGAGGAGAGCCAATGAGGAGGGTTCAGACTGAAAATCTGTGGATACAACACGAGTCTGGTGGCAGGAATCAGAGGGGTGATGTGAGGATAATGGTTCCCCATCAGGTCCGCTCTCCATTGACTGGCAGCCAGCTTACCGCCCCCATGCAGGCTAACAGTTGAGTATGATGAAATAGGGTGAAGCCCATGGGGTGTTGGCCTTATGGCTCCATGGCCTTATGGAGCTATACAATTACAGAATTGGTTAACGCAATATACATTAATCTTACCTGTACAACAGGCACTCCCATGAGTCTGAGCAGTTTCTTCAGGTCTCCCTGCCTCTCTGGCCCTGCAGTGACACACATGTAAGATTTCTGTATAACAATAGGGGGAAGCCAACTCGGTACTCCAGCCTCGGGAACTACAATTCCCATGAGCCGTTGCAAGACTCAATGCCGCAGTCATGACTCTCAGAGGCAGAAGCATTACAGGATTTGGAGTTTCACCACAGCAGGAGTGCGAACGTTGCCTACCCCTGATATAGAATAACACTAGAAAGGGGACAGACAACTATACACTGTGAAAAGGTGCGGGTGCAGCATGTTAGACAGGAGACACTAGGACACATGACATTGTATTTGACATATACAGACAGAATACACCATGGGACATGCAAAGCATAACTACTATTCATGAGATGCAGCATAGGGTATATCTGAATTAAAAAGGACATTTATAGTTATTTTGACTCCCATTGTTGTGCAATTGACTTATCCCTTGCTGAGACCTCTATGCCTGGCCTGTATAGGCGGATACAATCACTGAGGACAATCCTTATCAGATAGCTGAATTCACCAATACAGTTTCATCCATAAAGGTGCTTTATTCTGAACATCAGATGACAGGAAACAACAGATGAATGGCTGAGGTATTATGCGGTCAAAAGATGATAACGCCGTAGCGTACTATGTGGAATACATGTGTCCCTTGTTACATGTGGCCTGTAGCTGCATCCATGACACAGGAAGTACTGACCAGGAAGAAGGGTGGAGCATATACAAAGGGGAAATGTGTAATCGATCTCAGCAAAAGGAACATGGAAAACAAGTGCATTACCACAAAGGGTCACTAGATGGCAGCATATAACTAAATGTAGAATAGCCATAGGAAAAATGGTTCAAGGAAATAACTATATACATTCTCATCTTCATTAATGTAAATAACATATTCTATGCCCCATTGGGGCGGCACAATAGTTGTCTTTTTACTTTCTATGTGGCTGGTTTACATCTATACACAGCAGCTTGATGTGATGTCAAAAAATAAGACATGCAGCACTGTTGTGGCTGTATCTGTGTTAAGCCGGCCCTATGAAATGAATGGTGGACACGCAACGTTCAATGTCCTGACCAGTTTTGTGCTTACCAACATTATGGTCCCGGATCCCAGGACACTGTTAGCCCCACCCACCGTCTGAATTTAGTCTGCCCGCTTTCCAGGTGGGCATGCCCAAATCACACCCACCCAGACACACCTTCTCTCCTGTGCTGTTTTTTTCCCCCCCCCCCCCCCCCCCCCCCCCATGTGACCCAAAGAGATGCTGCCTGAGGCAACCGATTCAGGCTGCCTCATTCTAAGGATGGCCCTGCATATAAGGTTGACCCTGGGACATGGTCCAGGACATCAATGGGACAGGAAACCAAGATGTGGCACTGTCTTGGAAAACCCGGGACAGATAGCATCTATGTACATGACGTGTTATCGTCTCTCATACAGGTGTAAAGTCATGCCCTTACCTGGGCTCTCCACAGCTCTGAATGGTCTCCTGACCTGACAGCTGCCGTCTTGGCTGACCTAAGATAGAAGAATGTCAAATCTTTAAGTGCCACAGTTTTCAGATCATAGATGAGAAACAGACAGTCCCTCTTGGCAGAGAGATGAATCAACTGGGGGCAGAACTAAAATAAAGCTTTGAAATATCACTTTCGTTATACAGAGAACAAGATGGCTGCCATATTTTAGGATAATCTGCCCGTCCCTGCCAGATAGTGACCACAGAACCCGGCAATTCTCCAAGGCTCACTCACCTTGGCGCGCTTTCTTTCTGGCGGTACTCCATCAAATACATAGACAGGTTTCATCCCCTTCTCCAGCATGTAGATTGTGCGGTTAAAGAGTCCCTGTAACACACTGCAGAAAAATACTCATCGTGTTAATCCAGATGTTGCACATTTTCCCATATAGATAACGGTTTGAGTGCTGCATTAACCAGTCATTATCAAACAAACCTCCTGCAGTATATGTGTCTGGAAGTGACCCAAATCAGCCCTGAAGAGTGCGCCCGCCTACTAACCCCCAGAGAGGCGGCTCAGTTATTGGTGCAGCAGAAGGGTCTACATCAGGGGTCCTCAAACTTTTTAAACAGGGGGCCAGTTCACTTTCCCTCAGACATTGTCGGGGGCCGGATCATAGTTTGAAATAATCTGAAGCAGCTGCCGCTCTGGAACCCTCCACAATTGGTGTGAATAAGCCCTTACTTAGAGGGTATATATATAAATATTTTTTAGCAACTTCTATAATAAACAAAACATTTTTCTTAGCCCGGGACATGCACTAGCATGATTTGTTATCATTTTCTACAGCTCAAGTATTTGTTATTTATTAAAATGAATGGTCATGTAGACTGCCCTGTCTTACCTCTTGACGGCAACGTGCAGCTTTGGGAGAGGCAGGGAGATGACATCTCCAGCGATCTAAGAGCAGGTGGGGCCAGTGATGTAAGAGGAGGCGGGGCCAGTCGAGAGAAGGAGGCGGAGGCCGAGGACGGAAGAGGAGGCGGGGGCCCGGCAGCGGCGACCACGAAAGGTGGACAACGCTGACAGGTAAGATGCGTGCAGCCCAACTGAGACCTTGCAGAGCCCACCATAGAGAGTCTATGGTGGGCTCTGCAAGTGGCATAACTAGCAATCACGGGGCCCCATACACAATTTTGCTATGGGGCCCTGTGATTTCTAGTTACGCCCCTGCATCACGTCATATCCCAGGTTTCTTCTTATTGGCCGCCCTCCAGAAGCCTGTGCTGGCGTGCGCCCAAAGTTGGAGGGGCGCAGCCGCACTGTCGTTGCGTTGCTAAAGGAAGCCTGGCATTTGATTTGCCAGGCTTCTGTACGTCCCGTGCCTCGGCGTGCTGAGATGAAAGGGCGGAGCCACACAGGCCGAACACAGAAGCTGTCTCTTCCCCGACACCAGGCGGGGGCTGATGGAATGCCGATCTCTCCCAGGACCCGATTGATTGCTTTATGTTGTTGCTGCAGCTCCCTTAGCCCCTACGTTAATCCGGCACTGACGCCTATGCAAGGGGCGTGCGGCCGAGCAAGCCGGGTTAAGGACCCTGGTGGGCCGCAGTTTGAGGACTCCTGGTCTACATAATACCACCCTGTCTTTAAGCGTGTGATTTATAAAGCATTCACCAAGTGTATAGCTGGTTTAAGGACATTTGCAGTGCATTACTCCCACTAGATGGAGCTGAGGAGCATAGGAACCTCCTACGCTTCTCAGCTTCATCTAGTGGCAGCAATGCGCTGTGAACATTGTTCACCCAGCTACACAATCTATGAATGCTTTACAAATCAGACCCTAAGGCAGGGATGTCCAAACTCCGGCCCTCCAGCTGAGGTGAAACTACAAATCCCATGAAGCATCTCTCTCCGGGAGTCATGTCTGTGGCTGTGAGAATCTTGCAAAGCCTCATGGGATTCGTAGTTTCGCCACAGCTGGAGGGCCGCAGTTTGGACATCCCTGCACTAAGGGGTCCATTTGCGTGAGTTTCCTCCGGGTACTCCAGTTTCCTCCCACACTCCAAAAGACATGCTGGTAGGTTAATTGGCTCCTGTCTAAATTGGCCCTTGTATGTACACATGTGAGATAGGGACCTTAGATTGCAAGATCCTAGAGGTCAGGGACTGATGTGACTGTACACTGCATATAAAGAAATACAAATAAATAAATATACAGTATTTATAAAAGTTCTGGCCAGCGTATAGCTGGCCGGATGCTGGTTGCACGGCACTACTAGTACAAAGCCATCCATAGCTCTGCCCCCGGCTATATCTCAAACCTTGTCGCATGGTATCACCCTAACCGTCCCCTCCGCACTTCCAAAAACCTCCTGCTTTCCGGCCCCCTCGTCAACTCCTCCCATGCTCACCTCCAGGACTTCACTAGAGTCTCTCCCATCGATCATCGGACGAATAGTTTCGTCCGATAATCGTAAGGTGTATGGCCACCTTTATGCACATGGTGAGAAGCTCCCAGTATGCAGTGATATCAGAGGAAGCCATTTCAGTCCAGGAGAGGAGCCGGTACAACTGTGCAAGACTGGAGGGAAGGCCGGAGGTCAGATATAAGACTGAAGGGAAGGCCGGAGGTCAGATATAAGACTGAAGGGAAGGCCGGAGGTCAGATATAAGACTGAAGGGAAGGACGGAGGTCAGATATAAGACTGAAGGGAAGGCCGGAGGTCAGATATAAGACTGAATGGAATACCGGAGGTCAGATATGAGACTGAAGGGAAGACCGGAGGACAGATACGAGACTGAAGGGAAGACCGGAGGACAGATACGAGACTGAAGGGAAGACCGGAGGTCATATAAGCGCTGCGCAAACTGTTAGCGCTATATAAATCCTGTATAATAATAATAATAATAATATAGAAGACTGAAGGGAAGGACGGAGGTCAGATATAAGACTGAAGGGAAGGCCGGAGGTCAGATATAAGACTGAAGGGAAGGTCGGAGGTCAGATATGAGACTGAAGGGAAGACCGGAGGTCAGATATGAGACTGAAGGGAAGACCGGAGGTCAGATATGAGACTGAAGGGAAGACCGGAGGTCAGATATGAGACTGAAGGGAAGACCGGAGGTCAGATATGAGACTGAAGGGAAGACCGGAGTTCAGCTTCAAGCCATTTTTCAGGGCTCTAGTGAATGTGATTGACTGGGGCTCATAACACCCGCTCTCAGCGCTGACACTGGTACAAGAGGTGCGATATCTATCTGTCCTCCCCGATATGTTCTCACCTGATGTCCTCGCCGGTGCGGTTGTTAAGTGTAGGTATCGCTGACTGGAACTGCCAGATAAACACGGAGGCGTCCACTGCCAGGATTTTCCCTGGAGGAAGCAATCACAGAAATACATTACGGAGAATCCTCACTTTCCATTACCCTAAATATCAGTTTTATCAATAAAATATCAGCTGATTGTAACGTGACTTTGTAATTCCTGCTATCTGCTCACATTGGATTTCAAGTCACGTGTGCAGGTTTGTGTTTGTGCCAAGAAGAAAAGAGACGATCCAATGCCACAGGGCTGTTTAACGGGCATTTGTTGCAGGCCCACAGGGTGAGCGTTGTTTGTATGTACCTCGGAGGACTCAGGTTATCCATTGTTTAGAGGTCTCCTATGGAAGACACCAGCCCATTGTCTCCATCACTTGGGCCCACCCAACGGATTGATGCAAAGAACTGCAAGCTTCATATTGAGACAAGCAGTGACCAGCGCTGGGCATATGTACACAGTACCTGAGGTTAGTCTGAGATTGTATTCCAAATCAATGTGAAGCCAAAGCACTGTAGGCGCATCTCAAAGGCTTTTGATACGGTACCACACAAACGCTTGCTACACAAGCTGAGGGCTATGGGCATAGATGAGGTGGTGTGTACGTGGATAGAGAACTGGCTACAGGAACGGGTCCAGAGGGTATCTGTAAATGGCACCTTTTCAGACTGGGCTAGTGTAATGAGCGGTTTGCCTCAGGGTTCTGTGCTGGGTCCCATATTGTTCAACTTATTTATTAATGACATCGGGGAGGGTGTTAACAGCGATATTTCCGTGTTTGCGGATGACACCAAAATAGGGAGGGTAATAGACACGGACTTAGACACTATAACATTACAGGAGGACCTGGATAAAATAGGGGGATGGGCATTAATGTGGCAGATGAGGTTTAATGTCGATAAATGCAAAGTAATGCACTTTGGAATTAAAAATAAACAAATGGGTTATACAATTATGGGTATGCCGCTGGGGAAGTCAGAAATGGAGAAGGATTTGGGGGTCATTGTAGACCACAAACTGAAAGGTAGTTTGCAGTGCCAGGCTGCTGTAAACAAAGCTAGCAGGGTCTTGTCCTGTATTAAAAAGGGGATGTATTGCAGGGACAAGTCTATAATTTTGCCACTTTATAGATCATTGGTTCGACCTCATCTGGAGTACGCGGTCCAGTTCTGGTCACCAGTACTAAGAAAAGATGTCCTTGAGTTGGAAAAGGTCCAGCGGAGGGCAACCAAAACTAATTAGGGGTATGGAGGACCAGAGCTATGAGACGAGGCTACTAAATTTAAACATGTTCACATTGGAGGTGAGGAGATTAAGGGGGGATATGATCTCCATGTACAAAATGTTCAATGGTGGTAGCAACATTAGCGATAAACTATTTAAAATTAACTCCGTTACAAAAACTAGAGGCCACCACCTAAAATTGGTGGGAAAACAATTCCAGCACAAGGGGCGAAGGGGGTTCTTCACAGTAAGATCAGTTAGGGTCTGGAACTCACTGCCACAGGCGCTGATTTCAGCAAAGAATGTGGAATTGTTCAAGAAACTTTTGAACGATTTCCTAAGGGACCGTAATATACAGGGGTACAGGTAATATACAGGGGTACAGGTAATATACAGGTGTACAGGTAATATACAGGGGTACAGGTAATATACAGGGGTACAGGTAATATACAGGTGTACAGGTACACCTAGAATGAGATCCTATAGGTTGGACTTGATGGACTAATGTCTTTATTCAACCTCAAATACTATGTAATTGTAAATTGGTACTTATTAAAGTGGATGAGAGTTGGCTGAAGATCAGCTATGTTGTCCTTCCCCCATCCTATCCACTATGCAGTTATTTCCTCATCTCATGTATCCACTATGCCACTCTCACCCCATCCTATCCACTATTGTGTCCTTGCCCCATCCTGTCTACTAATGTCTTCCTTCCCCATCCTATCCACTATGCAGTCCTTTCCCAGTCTCATTTATCCACTATGCCACTCTTACCCCACCCTATCCCCTATGACGTCCTTCCCCCATCTTGTCCACTAATCTCTTCCTTCCCCATCCTATCCACTATGCTGTTCTTCCCCCCACCCTGTCCGCTATGCTGTCCTTTCTCCATGCCTCATCTTAACCACTATGCAATCCTCCCCCAATCCTACCCACTATGCCATCCTTCCCCCACACTGTCTACTATGCACTGTGCCATCCTTCCCCAATAGGCAATTCCTCCCCATCCTACCCACTATGCCATCCTTCCCCTATCCTCCCCTCGCCCTGTCTGCTATGCACTTTGCCATCCTCCATTATGCCATACCTTCCCTATTCACTATACTGTCTTCCTCCATCCCCCCCGCTGTGCCATCCCTCCCCCATCCTGTCCTTCCTCCATCCCACCCACTATGTCGTCCTTCCCCCACCCTACCCACTGTGCCATCCCTCCCCATCCTGTTCACTATACTGTCCTTCCCCCATCCTACCCACTATGCCATCCTTCCCTTGCCCTGCGCCATACCTCCCCTATCCTTCCCCATCCTACCCACTATGACATCCTTCCCATTATGCCACCCCCCATGTCGTCCTTCCCCCACCCTACCCACTGTGCCATCCCTCCCCATCCTGTTCACTATACTGTCCTTCCCCCATCCTACCCACTGTATCATCCTTCCCCATTATGCAATCCCTCCCCCATCCTGTTCACTATACTGTCCTGCCCCCATCCTGTCCACTATGCCATCCTTCCCCCTCCAGTTCAGTATGACAGGGCCCCTTAGGGAAGGTGGGGCCCCTCCAGGGGAGGCACAATTACTGCCTCTGGAGGTCACATTTTCTGCTTATTCCTGGAGGATAATGGGCCGTAGTTCACTGGCCAGATGTGACAGGTTCTCTTTATGCTCCCTGTGTACATAGGAAGTCAGTGTTTGTCCCACCCGGAAGTGCCAGCACTCTACACAGCCGCTATCCTGGTGTTAGTGCGGCCTACTCCCACCCTCCGGTTGCTGTGGTAACCCCCAGCGGTGACGTCACTCACCTCGGTAGTGATCGGGGGGACGGGTCTGGATGGCTCCCGGGGTCTCACTTCGGAGCACGTCGGCCAGGTGTGTGATCCCCATATCGGAGGAAGAAGGGCGGGGGAAAGCCGGGCGGATGATCCGGAGAGGGCCGGGCGGATGATCCGGAGAGAGCTGGGGAGCGGGAGATTCAAACTGTCCGGAGAGAGATACCGGGCTACCCGAGGGGGAAAAGAGAGGTGCCATGGTGGAGGGGAGGACAGGTGTGATGGGGGATAGTGGGGTGGAGAGGACAGGTGTGATGGGGGATAGTGGGATGTCATGGTGGAGAGGAGGACAGGTGTGATGGGGGGGAGGGGGGGATAGTGGGGTGTCATGGTGGAGAGGAGGACAGGTGTGATGGGGGGATAGTGGGATGTCATGGTGGAGAGGAGGGCAGGTGTGATGGGGGGATAGTGGGGTGCCATGGTGGAGAGGAGGACAGGTGTGATGAGTGATAGAGAAGTGTCATGGTGGAGGGTAGGACAGGTGTGATGGGGGGATAGTGGGATGTCATGGTGGAGAGGAGGACAGGTGTGATGGGGGGATAGTGGGGTGTCATGGTGCAGAGGAGAACAGATGTGATGGGGGGGATAATGGGGTGTCATGGTGGAGAGGAGAACACATGTGATGGGGGGATAGTGGGGTGTCATGGTGCAGAGGAGAACAGATGTGATGGGGGGATAGTGGGGTGTCAGGGTGGAGAGGCGGACATGTAATAGGGATTGTGGCGGCGGTATGATCTCTGTGTCTGATCTCTCTTCTCTATATGTCCAGCAGTCTCTCCTCTCCACCCTGCTGATGGGGGCCCCGGAGTTGGGCCTGGTGGCCTCACATCTGTCTCTTAGCGCCGTCTGTCTCTACTCTGCTGTGCGTACTCTGCAGGTAAGCTTCCATGGTACAGTTTGGGGGTATCATTGGCTGGGTTTAGTGTGGGGCTCTGTGGTCGGGTGCAGCGTAGAGTTGTGGGTGCTGTGGCTGGTGTGCTGTTGTATGGTGCAGTATGGGGTGCTGGGATTGGGTGTGGTGTGGGTTTCTGTGGTGTGATGCGGTGTGTGCTATACTGCAGTCTTGAGGGGTGCTGTTGTATGGGGTGCTTGGGTGTGGGTTTCTGTGGTCTGGTGCGGGGTGCTGTGATTGGGTGTGGTGTGGGTTTGTGTGGTGTGGTGCGGTGTGTGGTATACTGCAGTCTTGTGTGGTGTGCTGTTGTATCGGGTGCTTGGGTGTGGGTTTCTGTGGTCTGGTGCGGGGTGCTGTGATTTGGTGTGGGGTGCTGTGACCAGGATAATCCCCTTTTACTGAAGAATGTCAAGTATTCAAAAAATCAAGCACTCAATATATCCCAAACAGTTCAAATCCCAATTTTTTAACGCCACTTAGCTCCCAGGCACTTTGTTCCCAAGCCCTTTTCATTTGTAAAGTTCCTGAATAAAGGAGGCCGGCCTCATGATAGGTGGGTCTGTACAGGAGAGGGTCCTCCTCTGAAGTTCCGTTGTATTTTCAGGTACACAGAGGGGCGTCTGCTGGATTCTTGCTCCACGCTGCAGCTTCTGCCATTGCCATCGGATGTGACCTCCTATGGGAAGAGACGGAGGGTCCCAGCTCTCTCCACTCCTCCAGCCTTTGGGTTGCCGGTATTATCGGCCTGCCTCTCCTGGTCTTCTCCTTTTTCTGGCCGAATGGAGACCACCTCACAGCCAACCTGGTCCTGGGCTCTGCGCTGCTCCTGGCTACCTTCTCTGGGTACCTGTCCCAAGAAGCCCAAATGGTGGCCTCTTATTTCACAAGAGCTGGAGCCACGCTGGCAATCCTGATGATCTCGGTGTTCACTGGGAACAGTTATGGCGTGCTGGGCAGCCTGGCCCTGGCTGCTGCGAGTTTTCCATTTTTCCTGAATGCTGCTGAGATTCCTCATTTCCCAGCAGAGATGATACGGAACTGCGTTTACAGCGTGTCCTTTCTGATGCTCCATATGGCACTGAGGACGCAGATCTCTGATGAGAGCTGACAACACCCTCGTATGGACTATACACGTTGCCACCACCCATATGTGACCTCTTAACTCCTCCCCTGCTCAGCTGCTGATCCCGTTCATGTTCAGATCTTCATAAATAATCCCATTCATCTTTGCAAAATAGTGGGAACAGGGTTCTGGGGTATGGAGCACAGGGTTCTGGGGTATGGAGCACAGGGTTCTGGGCTAGGGATGACAGAGGGACAAGGTTCATGGGTATAAAAGTCGGGGGTGTGGGGTATGGAGGACAATGGAACTTGGTTCTGGAGTAGAAATGAAAGAAATACAAGGGTTTTAGATATAAAGGACACGCGGAATGGAGGACAGATTAGCTTGGCCTGGTGTTTGGAGAGCACAGTTCTGAAGTAGAGAAGACAAAGGGACGTGTATGGGGAACAGGAGTCTAGGGTTTTGAGGATAGGGGTATGGTGTATGAAAAACAGGGTTCTGGGGTATGAGGTAGGAAGGACACAGCTCTAGAGTATAAAGGGCAAAGGGATGGGGGCTTTAGAGTTTAGATGACTGGGGTATGGAGGACAGAGGGACAAGGGGTATGGAGAATAGAGGAATGGGGGTCTTGGGGTACAGAGTAGGGCTGCAACAACTAATCGATAATGAGAAACGTGGGCAACTATTCTCATCATGGATTAGTTGCTTTTCGATTAGTTGCCGCTGCTCTCCTCCCCGCTGGTGCTGGCTGCAGCGCTCTGTGTCCCTTTTAACCATTTCCAGTAGCGTCACGTCAATGTACGTCATCCGCTGGAAGTGGTTATATCAAGAGCATGGCTGCTGCAGCCGTGCTCTTGGTACAGTTTTAAACAGCCGGCGATTGCTGTGTAAATACACGCGATCCGGCGTCTGCACAGGATCTGTCTGTACATTGTATTTCATTGTTTGAGGCGTCTGAAGCTGTGTTCCAGCCACAAATTCTGATTTTATCATGAGTGCAAATGTAAGAAATTGCTCCGGGCAGCAAGTGATTAATCCCCACTGCTCTCCCCGCCTGTTTCCGCAGAGGCAGCGGGGTCACAGACCGCTGCAGCCGGCACCAGTGGGGAGGAGAGACCGCTCTTACTGCCTTCCCTCACAGCCCCCCCCATCCCCGTACCTTTGCTGCTGCCCCCTCTTACTTTGGCTGCTACCCAGGTCCTTCTCTGCCCCGGCCCGTTCCTCTGCTCACCCGGCCCCCGTGCCTCTGCTGCATCTAGAGGCTGGGAACCATACCCAGCCTGCTATTGGATATTTCATAATGCAATAGCCGGCTGGCTATTGCACACGCCCACTGCCTGCTGTCAATCAGCAGAGGAGGACCAGATGGAGAACTTTCTCCTTCAGGTCCCTCATCTGCTGATTGACAGCGGGCAGGTGCAAAAGCCAGCCTGCTATTGGCTTTTGCAATTTGAAATATCCAATAGCAGGCTGGCTATTGCTCCCAGCATTAAAGTAAAAAAAAAGTTAAATAAATTAAAAATAGAAAAAAAATGTTTGGTGTGTTATTTTAAATAAAAGGTTGGTTGTTTTATTGGGTTAGAGTTTTACAATTCACATTCTTTTAAATCCATGAGACTAATTAATTAAAATGTCTAATATAATACACATAATTATTACAAATAAATAAATAAATATGTATAATATATATGTGGGAAAAGTCATTTTCAGTTTCGGCCTGACAAATTTTGCTGCAGGAGGTGCGTTGGGGTGCCATTCATTTCAATCAATCCCAAATACGCCTCCCCTGTCCACAGTGTGATCGCCTGCACTGGAACGCATGGTACTGCAATGCCCTGCGTTCAAAAAAATGTGCATACTTTGCTATTGTGAAGAAAACTTTGTCTGTAACGCATTTGTGTATTTTTTATTTTATTTTAAAATGTTTTATCCGATTAATCAAAGTTAATAATCGGCTAACAATCGATATTAAAAAATAATCGTTATCTACAGCCCTAGTACAGAGGGATGGGGGCTTAGGGTGCAGAGGACAGAGGGACCAGAGTTTGAGGTATGGAGGACAGAGGGATGGAGGCTCTAGATGTTTGAGTACAGGGGTTCTAGGGGTATGTTTAGAGTTTTCCACCAAATAAAAAAAAAAAAAGCGAAATACTGGCTAGTGAGTTTGGCTTGTCTCTGTGGGTTGTGGCCTTAAAGGGGAATGACCATAGATGTGATATATTTGCGGCCTGGCTGTGGTTTGCAAGATTAGATATTAAGCATGCACCAATACCATTGCTTCCGCTGGCATGGAGCTGGCTTCCTGGGCAATCTGATTGCCCGGCGGGAGCCGGCACCATGTTGTCTGGCCGGCTTGATTGTGCTTGGCTGGGAGTAATGACCCGCCACCCAGCTTCCTGATTGACTGGGAAGCCGGCTGTTCGGCCAATCAGGGAGACGAGTCATTACTTGCTGCCCAGCTTCCTGATCGCACGGGAAGCTGGCTCCATGTTCCCCTACAGCTCTGCCGGTCAGAGGAAATCTTCCTCTGACCGGAAGTTCCTGTATCGGAGCATTTGGGCAAGTACCCGCCCAAATACTCTATATCGGTGCATCCCTATTAGATATTTTCAGAATAAAATATTTTACCGATGGTGGTTGTAGTGGTATCTATGCAATAGGAGATGTCTCCGTAGGTGTTGGGTGCATGCTGTGGGTTGCAGTGCTGCACGCACAACCCTTTAGGACTAGGTGACTATAAATTTGGGCTCACTCACCGCTGACGCCATTCTTTGTAACCATAGCCCCGAAACATCCTTATGGCTGGAAGGGCTGAATGGCAAATGCACTGCACGTACTCCGGCACATGCTCCATATACCAAGCGCCCGGAGGCACTATTTTGACAGACAGGAAGAATAAGGATTAAATGAGGATTGGAACACACACCCCGCGCTCCACAGCAAGAGAGTTACCTAGACAGGAGCCGCAACTTTGGCCCCTTTAGAGCAGGGGTAGCAAACCTCCGGCTCTCCAGGCTGTGGTGAAACTACAAATCCCATGATGCATCTCTCTTCGGTAGTCATGGCTGTGAGAATCTTGCAATGCCTCATGGGATTTGTAGTTCCACCACAGCCAGAGGGCCGGAGGTTTGCTACCCCTGCTTTAGAACCTTCTTACTTTAGTGTGCTATCCCCTGAGACCAGGGGGCCCTCTATGGAGAACTCATTTAGAGGTCAATTATAAACCGGTGTGCTGCGCTTGATTTTGTGATGCGTGCTATGTTTAATCCTTAAATTATGTGATGCTTGTGATACCACAAACTGAAAACAGTACAAGTGGACGACTCCTACTTGCAACTATATGCAATCCAAAAGTGCGTATGTGCATATATATTAATAATAAATATACGTGTCATATAAATACAAATATTAATACTAGATAGATGTGAACCAAATATGTAAATAAATTAGTCATACTTGCTAGATTTTTTAAATTACTGTTTTCTAGCCCAATATTGTGAGTGTCAGAGTGACCCATCTTTACAATTAATTTTATTCACAACTGTACTTTCACTTTATGGCACATATATGACTAATTTATTTACATATTTGGTTCACATCTATCTAGTATTTATATTTGTATTTATATGACACGTATATTTATTATTAATATATATGCACATACGCACTTTTGGATTGCATATAGTTGCAAGTAGGAGTCGTCCACTTGTACTGTTTTCAGTTTGTGGTATCACAAGCATCACATAATTTAAGGATTAAACATAGCACGCATCACAAAACCAAGCGCAG
Source organism: Nanorana parkeri (assembly GCF_000935625.1). Taxonomy (NCBI): domain Eukaryota; kingdom Metazoa; phylum Chordata; class Amphibia; order Anura; family Dicroglossidae; genus Nanorana; species Nanorana parkeri. The sequence continues at coordinate 880,833 of NW_017306756.1, read as the reverse complement.
CACACCGGTTTATAATTGATCACTTTGATAGATATTGCTGCAGCTGGATCTCTTGGCTATATTTTATTTTTATATTTATATTCTTTATTGTTATTTTCCTTGTATGTTTAGTTTTTTAGTCTTAATTTAATTAATTTTTATTTTTGCCATATATCCTAGCGCAACTATTTTGGTTACCATTTAGAGGTCAAGTCACGAGGCTTCACCCAGGAGAGGCTGAACCTGGATGGCTAAACTTTGTGGGACAATAAGAAAAAAAAAAGCTAAAAAGACACATGGAGGGGGAACACACATGTATGGCCAACGTTTCTAGACCCACCATTTAGCCTGGACGCTTGATGAGAACACAAGCGTAAGATCCTCAAAAAAGCCGATGACCATTCAGTGCCCAGACATTTCCTAGAGGCCCATAGTTCCAATCCTGAGGGACTCAAAGTATTCGGTATAGAGATGATACCAGACAATCTAGATGAAGGCACAAGATTTAAAAGATGATGTCAGAGAGAGACCTTTTGGATATATTCCCTGAACAGCCTATACCCCAGCGGTCTCAATGAGGGCTTAGAGTTGGTGTCCTCCCTTTAATTGTCTCATACCAAGTCTAGCTTTCACATATTCCCTTTTTAGTCCTTGTTTTATATACACTTTTTTATATACATTTTCATATACTATTTACACAGACATTCATTCAACTTGCTCTTATTTATTAAATTGAAAAAGTTGACAACTTTTTCAATAATCGATTATGTCGATTAGTTGTTGCAGCCCTAATATATATATATATAGTATGCACGCATATGTATACACATTATGCACTTATATGGGTGTGTGCACACATAGGGGGTTAGTCTCCCCATCTATATGTTGGTTGTCCACCTCAGGGTCCACCTTCCTTCTCTCCACTCTCCAGGTGCCTATGTCCCCATAGTACTGAGTATACCCACGATCCGGTCTATACTGACACTCCACCGGCACTTATCGGACCGACGAGTGGTTCCGGCTTCCAGCAACCGCGATTGGTTGTGTGGCGGTGACATCCAGCAGGTGGAGCCGGACTGGCTCCGTTTCCCATAGGCTGGTTGATATATCCCGCCCCCACATGGTCCCGATGACAGACACCAGCCACGGCAGCGTCACCACCTACACGCTGACGAGCCTCCCGTGCTCATCCGGGATTGGCCAGATGCACCCTTAAATTGGAGATGAGGAAGGTGACGCTATGTTCTGACGAAGGGGGCGTGCCCCGGAAACGCGTCAACGTCACCTGCACACGGGATCCCTTCAGTGGATGTCCATCTGTTGTGAGCTTACAATATATGGCTGTTTTTATCTATGTTTGTGAGTATCTTTCGGTTTATTTATGATCATTGAAAATAAAGTTGATCTGCACCAGGAAAGGCGCCCCCTCTGTTTTCTTTTCCCAGCTTGATGGCTGTGTGCCTGAAGTGCAGGGTCTAACACAGGGTCTGACAAATTTTCTTATAATCCTGGAGCCAGCTAAAAAAGTTAGGAGCCAGGTTTTTTTCGTGAGGGCATTTTGTGGGGGACTTTAATTTTCATTTATAGATATTTTTTATTTATTTTTAAAACTCATTGGAGATGACAGGTTCTCTTTAAGGTGACATTAGGGGTCTATTAGACCCCTAGTGTCACCTTTCCACTTTAATAGGCTTTAGCTGGGGAATGACGGCTGAGGCAGCTGAAAGTAAACACAGCAGACAGTGGCTGGGAGCAAATGCAAACCTGCTATTGGATATTTTAAATTGCAGTAGCCAATAGCAGGCTGACTATTGCACCCGCCCACTGCCTGCTGTCAATCAGCAAAGGAGGGACCTGAAGGAGAACTTTCTCAGTTCCTTCCTCTGCTGATTGGCAGTGGGCAGGTGCAGTAGCCAGCCTGCTATTGGCTACTGCAATTTAAAATAGCCAATAGCAGGCTCACTATTGCTGCTGGCCGCTGGATTTTAGGTCTATTGCGGCATTTTTTTGGGGGGGGGAGTGGGGGCAGCACCGAAGAACTGTACCTCCATTTCTTCTCCCGCCACAATAACTCCTCCCCGCTGCAGACTCAGACTGACAGCAGTCTCTCCTCACAGGCTGCAATCGGCTACAGCGATCTGTGTCCCCTCTGAAATTGCTCTCTAAACGTTCCTGATGAGAGAGCCGCCAGCGGTCGGCCCGGATTGCCATCGAGTATAACAAGGTGATCCGGGCGTAATTTCAGTGGTTCACTGTCTGTCACAGAGTATCAAACATCACATGACAACAATCTCTTCTGATACTTTTATTGATACATTTATACAGATATTTGGACCGTCACCGAGATTTATGACATATTCTTTAATGCTCTACATTTGTACTGAGCCCTGATTGACACAGTCTTGCACCTGACCTGTGGTCAGGTGCAGGACTGTAGCCAATTACCGTTTTCGGACGGCGCAGTGCATTGTGGGATGTGCCGGGGTCGAACAGACCGCGGACATCCCATAATGTTAGTCGTTCGGCGTACGCTAGAACATGCAATGTTCGAGTCGAACCTATGGTCGACTCGAACAGGCAGCCCATCCTTATTCTTTATATGCTATGGGATGTAAAATACACTGAAAAGAGAAGAAACTGAATCCCATAATAAACCTTCTCAGAGGGACCGTCATGGCTCCTGTGATGTGTCATCCTGTATGATGTCATGTTTATCCTCATCATATATTTTACTGACAGGTGACTTCCTGCTTCTTCTTACTGACAGTTGTAAGCTCCTCCCTGTACACATGCACCTATCGGCTTGCTTCATACATAGCAGCCCCCTGGCCCCCCCCGCCTCTAACAGACATACATTTATGGAGAAGATGGTCGGCTCCCGTTCATTCCCAGATCGACACAGATCCGGAGATATACGGCACGGTGCTCCCATTTGCCATAAAGGTGAGTGCAGTCTGTTCTCTGATATCAGATACTGTAGGACAAGACGAATGTTACATTGTCCTCTCTCCATCTGAGCTGTTGGAAGTCACACACACGACCCATCACAGCGCGAGATACAAAATATCAATGAACAAGACCCGATACACAAGAGAGGGGGCTTCTACCTAAACATACCAATTTCTGCAAATACAAAGATAAAAGTAATCTCTATAAGTTGAAACATTTAGGGTAGATGATGCAGCAAGTGTTTTGTGGCACGTTAACAAGCAAGGCAGCCAATTGTATGTATGGTGTCCCTAACACACCAAATCAAAATGTGCATGCACTATTTTTGCAAAGCAGAAGAAGCATAAGGCCTCATTCACACGAGAAAAGGCCGGCACGTACAGCTCTGTGCTGCGTGCACGGCCGTATCGCGCAGCTCCCGGGAAGGACAGGTGCTGCGTTTGATTAGTACGCAACCCCTGTCCTCTATGGGAGTAGGCGGCCGTACATACGGGTGTGGGTGTCCGTACTCATACGCTGACAGGATGGATCCTTTCTGCGTCCGAGCCGGGACACCTGCACCGATATGGACCTGCACTTGGGGTGAGTGTAGGGCTGTGTACGGCTGCGTACTCCCATAGAGAAGGACAGGGGCTGCGTACTAATCACACGCAGCACCTGTCCTTCCCGGGAGCTGAGCGATACGGCCGTGCACGCAGCACAGAGCTGTACGTGCCGGCTTATTCTCGGGTGAATGAGGCCTTATGCTTCTTCTGCTTTGCAAAAATAGTGCCGGCTGCGCATGCCGGCCTTTTCTCGTGTGAATGAGGCCTAAGAGTAAATGCACCACAGCAAATGTATGCATAAAGCACATGAACAAAGCGAAACTCTCAACACAGTCATCAATCTTGTAATGCTGCATTATGGCCACTAGATGGAGCCGAGGAGCATAGAATAAAAGTATTAAGTTTCTATGTTCCTTAGTGCCATCTAATGGCCATAATGTGGTATTACAAGATGACATTCAAAAATACATTTGACTTCTAAAGAAAATATGCCGGAACTTTAGTTTTGTTTATAGATTCGCACAGAACTAACCTTCATAGAGACTAGCAGGGCAAATGGCTCTGCAAATGGTTTATCAATAGACTTCTGAATGAACCCATGAAAATGCTGGCACTGGAAGTAGTTTGAAGTACTATTGCGCTGAGATTTTACAGTGGAAAGATTTTGGTGTCAAGAAACTGAGATTTAGGAAATATGGTGGCTGCACTTACTGTATCAATCAGCTCATTGGATCAACAAAATAAACCAGGTTCAAATATCTAGGATTTCTATCATGTTATCATACTTCTCTATAGTCTCCGGGCTTCCAATGACTGCAATGCTGAACGGGCAGTGTGCGCATGCGCACGCCGGCCCGTTCGGCAGTCATCTCGATCATGTTAAGAACCAGCTGAAAATCGCACGATTCTCGGCTGGTTTTCCAACATGCTCGAAATACAAAAGTCGTGCGACCGTACATTAGAAACGGTTGCACGCCTTCCATACACTGCACGATTATCGTACGGTCGCGGGATTTCCCGCGATTCTCGTACGTGAATTGTGCAGTGTATGGGCACCTTTACACATCTCCGCAATGTGACGCATCTTCCTGGACAGCTCGGCCTTCTTTATTTCCAGCTCCTGGATCAGGTCAGACAATTGATGTGAGAGCTGCTCTTCCTGCCTGGAGATCTCCCTCAGGACTCTCTTCTCCAGGTCTTCCAGATGTCTCCTGAGGTCTCTGAACAGGGCAGTGACTCTCTCTGTTACACCGGCTGATTTTTCTTGTACTTTTCTCCTGCGTTCCTGCAGACTCCGGACTCTTCTCTCAGTCTCCTCTCTCTCTGTGATTAGTTCCTGCAGAACATTGCTGAGTTTGTTTCCTCCTCTCAGACGCGTCATCCAAAGTCTCCACCTTGTGTCCCCGGTGTTCTCCAGCCAAACTGCAGGACACACAGATACAGGCAGCATCTGCAAATCAGTAAAATTTAAGTTCTCTATGGACGGAGCATTTTCTCTTCTCCATGGAAGTGGTGGGTTCAGTTAAGACGTGTTCTGGTGACTTGCTGTGGACTCTCTGGTGATCATCACACAGAGAAGCTTCACAATGCAGACAGGATTTAACAGCAGGTACAGGAGAGCTAATACTGTAAGAACAGGAGATCCCAGTCTTATCCAGATCTGGCTGAACAGACCAGGACATCTCGACTATGTTACGCAGTGTTATGTTCCTGTGCAGTATAGGCCGATCCATGTTCCTTATGTTCCTGTGCAGTATAGGCCGATCCTGAAACTCTTCTCTGCACTCAGGACAGGAATAATCTCCAGACCCCTCCTGTGTATCCAACACACGATCAATACAGACCCGGCAGAAGTTGTGTCCACATCTTAGCATTACAGGATCTGTATCAGTGCTCAGACAGATGGAACAGTGCAGCTCCTGTCTCAGATCAGCAGATGAAGCAGGAACATTTAACTCATTAAAGGAGCAGACTAAAAAGCATTAAACATCCAGAAACTTACAATGAGTCTCAGGTTTTTCCTACTGCTGTGCACTTGTGTCCAGTTTTAATTTGTGTCACATTATAGCGACTTTTATACTTCAGGTTTTATAACCATTGACCTGTATGTTTTGTTCTTTTCTGATGTTCTGTTTGCTGATTTTGGGCTTCCTCCTTGGCTGAGATGTGAAGCAGCTTACAATTCCCCTCTTCTTGGTTTTTTGAGCCTGATGTTCCTGCCGGCCTGCTACCTCGATTTCCAATTTCCCCCATTAGACCGGTTGTTGCGGCTTTTCATCACCTTGGTAGTGGTCAGGGGATGGGCCTGGATTGGCCCCAGGGTCTCACAAAAGAGCAGATAGGCCAGGTGTGTAATCCCCATATCAGAGGAAGAGGGCTGGGTAGATAATCTGGAGATAGCTGGAGAGCAGAAGGTTCACAGTGCCGGAGAGAGAAGAGAGATACTGAGTTACTTGAAGGGGGGATAATGGGGTGTTAGGGTGGAGAGGAGGACACATATGATAAGGCCGTAGGAGTGTGTCAGGGTTGAGAGGACAGGTGTGACGGAGGATAGAGAGGAGGGCAGGTGTGATGGGGGTTTGAGTGTGGAGAGGAGGACAGGTGTGATGGGGGGTGTGTGGGTGGAGAGGAGGACAGGTGTGATGGGGGTTTGAGTGTGGAGAGGAGGACAGGTGTGATGGGGGGTGTGTTCAGGTGTGATGGGGGTTTGAGTGTGGAGAGGAGGACAGGTGTGATGGGGGTGTGTGGGTTGAGAGGAGGACAAGTGTGAAGGGGGTTTGCGTGTGGAGAGGAGGATAGGTGTGATGGGGGTGTGTGGGTGGAGAGGAGGACAGGGGGGGAGAGGTGGGATGGGGGTGTGTGGGTGGAGAGGAGGACAGGTGTGATGGGGGTGTGTGGGTGGAGAGGAGGACAGGTGTGATGGAGGGTGTCAGGGTGGAAAGGAGGACAGTTGTAATTGGGCCATAGTGGGGTGTCAAGGTGGGGAGAAGGACAAGTACAATGGGAGTTTTGGTGATGATGTTGTCTGTATGCCCCCTATACATAGTGTGGGGTGCTCTGACCAGGTATGTTGTGGGTTACTTGGTTGGGTGCAGTGTCGGCTGCTGGGTGTTGGGTAGCATTTGGAGAACTGTGGCCAGGTGTGGTGTGGGGTGCTGTGGACAGATTTGGTGTGGGTTGCCAGACACGGTGTGGGTTACTTTGGTTTGGGATAGTATGAGGTATTGTGGTCTGGCGTGGTGTATTGTGGTTTGGGTGCAGTATAGAGTGCTGGGTACAGTGTTGTGTGCTGTGACCAGATGTGGTGTGGGGTGCTGTTGTCAGATGCGGTGGTCTGGTGCAGTGTAGGTTATTGGGTACAGTGTGGGTTACTTTGCTCTAGTATGGTGTGGGGTACTGTGAGCCACTTCTAGAACGCTTCTCACTTGTTACTTAAAGGAGAACTATGGGGTGAGTGATTTCCACTCATCCTCATAGTTAGAGCTGATGTGTGACATTCTCCGCCCATTTGACATTAACATTCAGGAGCTCCCAAATGCTATCGTGTTCAATGACAGCTGAAAATGTCAAATGGGCGGAATGAGCCCCATGACGTCACAGCCCACTCTGCCAATCTGTTTACATTCTGGCCAGAGATGTCATTTTGCGGCGAGTCTTCGTCTGGTTCGAATGGGTCGTCGTGCGGCGGGACTTCTTTTATTTCGGCGAGTCGGCAGGCATCGTGCGGTGTGGTGTTTGACCCTGGATTACATCGATGGAGAAATTTTTTAAATAAAGGAATAGTAAAAAATTTACTGTTTTTTTTTTTCATACCCGAATCCCCCAAAAAAGTTAATAGAAAACGAATGCGACAGCTAGTCACAATGCAATCCATATACCCATTGCACTCCTGACCGCTTATCCATAATAAGAATGGTTGGTTGCATCAGCAGTCGACGGATGGCTAGCGTCCAGTAATACAAAACAGTATGGACACCGGCGCTCCAAAGGTAGAAGCACGTCTATTTATTCACGTATCAGGCAGGATCCCCTTCATCTGCCTGATGAAGGGGATCCTGCGCGACCCCGAAACGTCGCAATGAGCATGTCTTGCATGTGCGTCAATAAACGTACTTCTACCTTTGGAGCGCCGGTGTCTATATTCTTTTTATATTTTTATTGGTGGATTTATAGATAGGAACCATCACCGAGACACAAATATCAATGAGCAGGACCTGATACACCAGAGATGTTATAGCTCCTTAAAAACACATAGCCCAAGGGGGAGGGGGGGAAGGGGGGCTTCTATGTAACAAAAATTAAAGTACAGAATAACGTTTTACAATTTCTGAAAATACAAAGATAAGACAAACTTTTTAAGAATCTCTGGTAGGTTTACGCAGTGCATTATGCTGCACCTTAATGTGCGTTGCGCTAAGGCAGCTAATTTGCTTGTATTAACTCCCTAACGCACCAAAAAAAAAGTGCATGCACTATTTTTGGAAAGCATATGCACTGCAGCAACACTAAGAATAAATGGCACTGTAGCACCCCTATGCATAAGGCAAACAACACAGCGCAACAGAATGAACTCAGTGAGTCTTGTAGTAATGCATTTATCGCCACTCGATGGAACCAAGGAGCATAGAATAGAAGTACTCATCTCCTTTGCTCATCATCTCCATCTAGTGGCCATAATGTGGTATTACAAGATGATATTAAAAAACACATTTGAATTATAAAGAGAATATACAAGAACGCTTGCTTTGTGCGCAGAACTGACTTACACAGAGATTTGCAGGGTTAATGGCCCTGAGTGTTGTTTATACATAGACCCCTGAAATAACCCAAGAAAAGCATACACATATATGACATACACTTTTATGATTGGCACTGGAAGATTATTGGGTGTCAAGAAACAGACATTTAGGAAATATGGTTGCTGCATTTACTGTATGAATTAGCTCATTGGATAATCAAAATGAACCAGGTTCAAATATCTAGACTAGTTTCTAAATTCTCTTAAACATCTCCATAGTCTACCCAGATATAGTTACACAACCTTTCCCCACCCCTAATACAGCATGAAGGGGCTCAGTGAAGGTGGTGGTGAAGGTGTGTAAGTGTCGGATCGGGTCACACAGATCATAGAAGGACAGCTGTCCGGCCTCATAATCCAGATAGATCCTGACTCTGTTACTGGAGAAATTGTCAGTTAAACGTATGAGTTTGCTGTTATATTCCACTGACAACTTATACCCAGCCCTGTATAAACCCCAGGACTTTTTGTTTTTTCCAATCCATGACTGTTCTCCTCTCCTGACTATACTGGGATAACACATCCCGACTCTGCATGACAGCGATTTACTGACATCCACTTCCCAGTAATGTCGCCCCGAGGAAAATCTCCCGCTGCTTAATACCTGAATATAATTCTGAAATCTCTCTGGTGTTTCTGGACGATCTTCCCTTACATCTGACCTGGATACAGTTTTCATATCTTCTGATATCTGTAGCCTATTATGAGCTGTGTTTACATCCAGTACTATACCTGAAGCTTTATATATATCAAGGTAGACATGGACCCTTATCATCATATCAGATAACCCCGAGTGTAATGTGTGGGAGATCCCAGCCACATCCAGATCCCTCCCATCATGGAGGAGTTCATCATGTCTCTCTCTGTCCTCATCATCTCCCTCCTCAGTATCACACAAGTCCCCTGTGTCTGATTCCTGTAAGACAGTCAGTGGGTCAGTCATGTTACACATCTCCTCAATGTGATACATCTTCCTGGACAGCTCAGCAATCTTTATTTCCAGCTTCTGGATCAGGTCAGACAATTGATGTGAGAGCCGCTCTTCCTGCCTGGAGATCTCCCTCAGGACTCTCTTCTCCAGGTCTTCCAGATGTCTCCTGAGGTCTCTGAACAGGGCAGTGACTCTCTCTGTTACACCAGATGATTTTTCTTGTACTTTTCTCCTGCGTTCCTGCAGACTCCGGACTCTTCTCTCAGTCTCCTCTCTCTCTGTGATCAGTTTCTGAAGACCAGTTCTCAGTTTCTTTTTCTTCTTCTCAGACGCCTCATCCAGAGTCTCCACCTTGTGTCCCTGGTGTTCTCCAGCCAAACTGCAGGTCACACAGATACAGGCAGCATCTGCAATGCAGTAATATTTAAGAAGTTCTCTATGGACAGAACATTTTCTCTTCTCCATGGAAGTGGTGGGTTCAGTTAGGAAATGTTCTGGTGCCTTACTGTGGACTCTCAAGTGAATATCACACAGAGAAGCTTCACACATCAGACAGGATTTAACAGCAGGTACAGGAGAGTGAATACAGTAAGTACAGAAGATCCCAGTCGCCTCCGCCAGATCTGGATGAACACAGCAGAAATTCTCCACTATGTTACGCAGTGTTATGTTCCTCTGCAGTGTAGGACGACTCCTAAACCTTTTTCTGCACTGAGGACATGAATAATCTCCAGATCCCTCCTGTGTATCCAGCACACGATCAATACAGACCCGGCAGAAGTTGTGTCCGCATGTCAGGTTTACAGGATCTGTATAAGTGCTCAGACAGATGGAACAGTCCAGCTCCTTTCTCAGATAAGCAGACGCCATCGCTGACAGCAAAGGAGAGAAATTCAACTGAAAGCCTTGGACATGGAGAAGCTAAAGGTCATTTAATAGTTCTGTGTGCAGGGAGGGGCTGTGCTGGTCTTACAGCTGATATTTGACTAGGTCTTGCAATGGTTGTAAAGTGTATGGCCACCTTTAGTTTTTAAACACTGATATTTGTACATAAAGTTTATGAATCCGGCTATTCTTAAGCCTGAACCAGCACCCAAAACATTTGTTCTTAGTTTTGATAAGAGTAGAGAAGGATCAGAACCCCTATAGATGTTTTTTTTACTATCCAGGGGCTTCATTAAAGTGATTTCCCCTCATTTTATTTATGAGCTCTACTCCCAGGTGAGTGTCAGGGCTTCCTCTATCAGTGCTGCACTGCTGACTACAATTTCACTGTGATTGTACAAGAGGCGGATCAGTGCTGGACACAGTGCGAGGCTGCCTGGGCTCTGCGCTGGTGACTTCCTGGGGCACTGTGAGCTATATTGGCGACTGCTGGGGCACTGTGAGCTATATTGGTGACATTGTAAGCTATACTGATGTTTGCTGGGGACACTGATATCTATACTGGTGACTGCTGGCGGGCGCTAAGATTTATACTGGTAACTGCTGGGGCCACTGAGATCTATATTGGTGACTGCTGGGGCCACTGAGATCTATACTGGCGACTGCTGGGGCCACTGAGATCTATATTGGCGACTGCTGGGGCCACTGAGATCTATACTGGCGACTGCTGGGGCCACTGAGATCTATACTGGCGACTGCTGGGGCCACTGAGATCTATACTGGTGACTGCTGGGGCCACTGAGATCTATACAGGAGGAACCAGTGTGAGTATTTTTTTGTTTTCATATCGCCCTTAATGTCCCTCATGCCAAAAAATCATTGATCTCCACTAACAATTTTTGACTTTTTCAGACACTTTATGCTTTCGCCCATTTACCAAGTTCTGCAGTGTATGGCCCCGAATCAGGGACCCAAGATGTCACTCTCTCCTGGCTGTCTCTTCATATTCTCTCTCCAGGCTCTCTCTCCTGCTTGTCTCTCCTCGCTCTTTCCCCTGGCTCTTTCTCCTCGCTCTTTCCCCTGGCTCTTTCTCCTCGCTCTTTTCCCCTGGCTCTCCCTCCTTGCTCTTTCCCCTGGCTGTCTCTCCTCGCTCTTTCCCCTGGCTGGCTCTCCTCGCTCTTTCCCCTGGCTGGCTCTCCTCGCTCTTTCCCCTGGCTGGCTCTCCTCGCTCTTTCCCCTGGCTGGCTCTCCTCGCTCTTTCCCCTGGCTGGCTCTCCTCGCTCTTTCCCCTGGCTGGCTCTCCTCGCTCTTTCCCCTGGCTGGCTCTCCTCGCTCTTTCCCCTGGCTGGCTCTCCTCGCTCTTTCCCCTGGCTGGCTCTCCTCGCTCTTTCCCCTGGCTGGCTCTCCTCGCTCTTTCCCCTGGCTGGCTCTCCTCGCTCTTTCCCCTGGCTGGCTCTCCTCGCTCTTTCCCCTGGCTGGCTCTCCTCGCTCTTTCCCCTGGCTGGCTCTCCTCGCTCTTTCCCCTGGCTGGCTCTCCTCGCTCTTTCCCCTGGCTGGCTCTCCTCGCTCTTTCCCCTGGCTGGCTCTCCTCGCTCTTTCCCCTGGCTGGCTCTCCTCGCTCTTTCCCCTGGCTGGCTCTCCTCGCTCTTTCCCCTGGCTGGCTCTCCTCGCTCTTTCCCCTGGCTGGCTCTCCTCGCTCTTTCCCCTGGCTGGCTCTCCTCGCTCTTTCCCCTGGCTGGCTCTCCTCGCTCTTTCCCCTGGCTGGCTCTCCTCGCTCTTTCCCCTGGCTGGCTCTCCTCGCTCTTTCCCCTGGCTGGCTCTCCTCGCTCTTTCCCCTGGCTGGCTCTCCTCGCTCTTTCCCCTGGCTGGCTCTCCTCGCTCTTTCCCCTGGCTGGCTCTCCTCGCTCTTTCCCCTGGCTGGCTCTCCTCGCTCTTTCCCCTGGCTGGCTCTCCTCGCTCTTTCCCCTGGCTGGCTCTCCTCGCTCTTTCCCCTGGCTGGCTCTCCTCGCTCTTTCCCCTGGCTGGCTCTCCTCGCTCTTTCCCCTGGCTGGCTCTCCTCGCTCTTTCCCCTGGCTGGCTCTCCTCGCTCTTTCCCCTGGCTGGCTCTCCTCGCTCTTTCCCCTGGCTGGCTCTCCTCGCTCTTTCCCCTGGCTGGCTCTCCTCGCTCTTTCCCCTGGCTGGCTCTCCTCGCTCTTTCCCCTGGCTGGCTCTCCTCGCTCTTTCCCCTGGCTGGCTCTCCTCGCTCTTTCCCCTGGCTGGCTCTCCTCGCTCTTTCCCCTGGCTGGCTCTCCTCGCTCTTTCCCCTGGCTGGCTCTCCTCGCTCTTTCCCCTGGCTGGCTCTCCTCGCTCTTTCCCCTGGCTGGCTCTCCTCGCTCTTTCCCCTGGCTGGCTCTCCTCGCTCTTTCCCCTGGCTGGCTCTCCTCGCTCTTTCCCCTGGCTGGCTCTCCTCGCTCTTTCCCCTGGCTGGCTCTCCTCGCTCTTTCCCCTGGCTGGCTCTCCTCGCTCTTTCCCCTGGCTGGCTCTCCTCGCTCTTTCCCCTGGCTGGCTCTCCTCGCTCTTTCCCCTGGCTGGCTCTCCTCGCTCTTTCCCCTGGCTGGCTCTCCTCGCTCTTTCCCCTGGCTGGCTCTCCTCGCTCTTTCCCCTGGCTGGCTCTCCTCGCTCTTTCCCCTGGCTGGCTCTCCTCGCTCTTTCCCCTGGCTGGCTCTCCTCGCTCTTTCCCCTGGCTGGCTCTCCTCGCTCTTTCCCCTGGCTGGCTCTCCTCGCTCTTTCCCCTGGCTGGCTCTCCTCGCTCTTTCCCCTGGCTGGCTCTCCTCGCTCTTTCCCCTGGCTGGCTCTCCTCGCTCTTTCCCCTGGCTGGCTCTCCTCGCTCTTTCCCCTGGCTGGCTCTCCTCGCTCTTTCCCCTGGCTGGCTCTCCTCGCTCTTTCCCCTGGCTGGCTCTCCTCGCTCTTTCCCCTGGCTGGCTCTCCTCGCTCTTTCCCCTGGCTCTCTCTCCTCGCTCTTTCCCCTGGCTGGCTCTCCATAATGAAGATGCGTGTGTGTTGAAATGCATTTTTGTATTCATTGCAGAACATGTTTTACTTGTGTTTTTTATTTTTTTCCCCTTTTTAAATGAGTCGCATTCATGTGTGTTGTGTTAAACCACATTGTAAAAAATTCACTTTATTGTCTGTCAGTGGTCTCAAAGTACCGGCCCGCGGGCCAATTGCGAGCCGTTACTATGTTGCCCGCAGGCAGCTCACAAGTCATGTACGCTGTCACGGATCGTGTACCTGACTTGCAGGAGCAGCTACGCGGTCTGCATCTCTGTCGGATACAGACCGCAGGGCTGCTCCTGTCACCGCTGCCACTCAGATCCTTTCAGCTGGAGCTCAGTTCTGAGCTCTGGCCAAAAGAAAGGATGGATTAGTGAGGTCTGCAGCAGACCTCACCAATCACCCCTAGAGCACCAGGGATCGATCGTGCCTCCTCACAGCCTCCTCCCTGCACATAGGTAAGCAGAAGTGGGGGCTCTGTGCTTTATTTTATGTGCAGAGAGTGTATTTTCTTTGTGTATGTGGGGGGGGGGGGGGGGTATTTTATACATTTTTTTTTTTTTTTTTGTATAGGGGGCCCTTTTAGG
>NW_017306756.1:810893-867009 GCF_000935625.1 Nanorana parkeri | reverse complement strand
GGGGGGGGGGGGGGGTTTATTTTATACAATTTCTTTTTTTTATGTGTATAGGGGGCCCTATTAGGCTTCATTCCCAAGTAAGTTTAGGTGCAATTAGGGATTCCTGCATCTGGAACCTGCATTTTCCTGCAGCAGGAATCCCTAATCTGGTGTTTATAAGCGGCAGCTGTCACCCATTCAAGTTAATGATCAGGTGACAGCAGTTGCATGTAAACGCCGGCACACCGCATGTAATGTTATGTGATATGATTGCATTTGGTGAGGAATCAATCACTCTCCGTGAACGCATTGATTGTGCATCCAGGGAGAGTGTTTTCTAACTGCATATATTACATGCGGTGCGCAGGCATTTGCATGCAGCAGCCGTCACCTGATCATTAACTTGAATGGGTGTCAGTTTGTCACTTGTAAACACCAGATTGGGGATTCCTGCTGCAAGTTCCTGTCGCAGGAATCCCTAATTACACCTAATCTTCCAGGTGTGAATGGGGCCTTATTGTGTCTGTATTGGTGTCCGTAGTACCATACGGGATATAGATAACTTTAATTTTGAAGTATGATATTTGGCAAGCGGCCCCGATGGGAGGAATACATTTGTCGAGTGGCCCCCGAGTGAAGTTTAAGTTTGAGACCCCTGGTCTATGTGTTTGGAATCCAAAAACACGTGACGGAACGGGCCATAAAAGCTGAAATTTAATACATGAATGTAATTTTTTAAATTTGTAGCTTTCCCGAAAAAGATCCCTTGTGATCTTATAACTAAATTTATTTGTACAGGGACTTCCTGTTGAAGGGTGACAACTGTCTCTTAATTGGGCTGCAGCTTTGTCACCCCGTCACATGTCCTCCCTGGTGCGGGCTACAAGTGGCCGTGCCTACACACGTTGGGTGGACATGGTCCTCCATTGTCACTATCAGGAAGCCGGTCCAGGGCAATGATGTGCTGCTGATGCTGGAGCATGTAGACAGGAAGTGGCTGAGAGAGGCTGCAGGAGATCAGCACCACTGAGACTGGAAATACATTATTTTTGAAGAATACAATGGAGATTGTTTATGACACACAGTGCTGAGGACAAACTAAATGTCATCCAGAGAGAGTTTACATCTACTTTATACCCGCCCCCCACCAGTTACACACGTTACAATCTGATACTCACATTCATTGTACAATCTGTATGTAGTGATGAGATTAGATTTATTCTTATAGAAGTTTATATCAAACACGCTGAGAGAAATGGAGGTCATCACTGAGAGAGTTCTGAAAATGCTATTTGCTGATCAATTTATTTCAGTACTTTGAATCTCTACTTGGGAACAGATTTGCCGACCAGAAGTTCTGACTTCACTATACTGATCTTAACATCTGACAATCCAAAATGGGGAGGGGGGGGGCGCGACGCACTGAAATGGGGGAGCCTGTCCGCCGGCTGAGATAGTTCATAAGTGCGACTGTACAGAAAGAAATGAGACTTAAAGTGAACCATTGGCAGTCCAGTATTCATACGTTCTTCATAAGTAGTAGAGATGTGGGTGGGCTTGGTGAGCTCCAAGTTTGCCAGAGTTCACCCGAGCCCAAACGAAGCTTGGAAGGACACATTCCCTTTCCAGCCCAATCAGCTGCGGCTAGGGCATGCTGCAGCTACACATGACAAAGGGGTGGGGAATGTCCCAGCCGCAGCTGACTGGGCCAGGAGAAGGATGTGTCACTATGAAAGTTCTATGTGGGCTCAGATGAACTCGGTGCACGTGAAGCTCACACACATCCCTAATAAGCTGTAAACAAGCGGTCAATATTCTCTGTAACTATAGACACTGGGGAGGAATTAATTTTCTAATTTCGCAGCAGGAGCACTGAAATCCTTCCAAACCAGGTCATTTAGTCTGCTCCCCCTCCCAGCAGTGATTTGGCAACTTTTCAGCCTTCTAATTACCAATGTAAATACAGAGCAGGTGTACATGAAGGGGGGAGAGCAGAGTGCTGAGACCAGACTGGAACAATGTCACTGATTCTCTTGTTGAATGTTGAGGATGAATTCCTCCATTGTACATGAGGTCAGGGAGTGCTTGTGTAAAGACTTGACTGTCCATAGCCTGGCCGCAGGTTCACTTCAAGTGTCTCCCCACACGTCTCTGATCTCTAAACCTAAAATGTATCTAAACCCAACACTGGTCTCAGTTTGTATAGAGCAGATAAGGGTTGGATCCCCTTGTCAGGTTTCTATTACTGTCTGTCCCCCCTGGGGAGATTCTCCCTCTATTCTCTGGTGACCATTGTAACCAAACAGAACATTGATTGGAAATCAAATATTTTGATTGGAACAGGAGATGAGGGGAAATCTTCCAATGGGGACACCTGTTCTAGTGACAACTGTCTAAGATGGGAATTCCTCTGACCTCAGGGAGATTTCCTCTCACTTCCTGTGTCTCTGGGGACAGAGGGTGAAGGGGAATCTCCTCAATTGGGCACAGACAGCAAATAAAACTGACAGGGGTTCTAACCCTTTCCTTCAAAATCAGAACTAAAATATATACTTTAACCAAATCATGTAAATCAACCATTGAAATACCAAACCCAACACCTCTTATCCTCACCACAAGCAGAAACCTTCAACACTTCAAATTTATACCTAACACCTTGTCCCTCCAATGTGATCACTTCACTCTTTATACTGCAACTATAACCTGAACCCCTAAACATGACAGAACCCCTGGAGTCTCAGTTGTTTTACACTGATGTTTGTACATAAAGTATGTGAATCAGATAATTCTTAAAGTATCCAGCCAAAGCTTTTTTCCTTAGTATTGGAAAGAGTAGAGAAGGATCAGAACTCCTTTAGAGGTTTTTCTGCAATCTGGGGCTCCATTAAAGGGATTTTCCCTCATTTTCTGCTGACAACATTTTACCAGACAGGAAGAAGAGAGCTCTGTAACAGCGACTCAGATAGAAATAATGTTTCTTTAATTATAGAAGGAAAATAATTCTGGTATTGTTTTAATACCTGTCTGTGTCCCTGTTGCAGATTTCTTCTTCCTTCCTGTCTGGAAAAAATGTTGACAGCCGTACAGGAAGTGAGGGGAAAAACGAATTACCAGATAGGGTTACCACCTTTTGTTCAAGCAAAACCCAAACACTCAACACTCTAGTGCTTCTTCATCAGCTTCTTTGGGGTCCCTAGGTGATATCCCCTGTGACAAATCCAGGCTGTGTATTGCCAATGCTGGGGAATGCTGCTTATTGTGGGTGCGGGGGAAGGCACTGTGTGTATGTCTCTTTGTTTATCCTCCCATCCCCCATCCACACCTATCTGTTAAACTAATCAGCCCATTGTTAGACTCTGTGCCATGAGGCTTGTCCGGTTAACTCGAAGTGTGTATTAGGACAAATCAGACTCCTACAAAGTGGTTTGATACCGGTTCTTTCTAGACTGGGAGGGGGGGAGGTTTCTTTCTATAGAACTCAAATGCTTTGTGTTAATAAAGGCTTGTGTCATTCTGCTTACCTCAAAATGAGTGCTGCCTGATTCTTGGGGTAATGGTAACAGCGTTTGGAATATGTTCCATTTGGGAAGCCATATCACTGACGGAGGCGCTCAGTCGGGGTGCCAGGGAGTCCGTCACATCCCCTACCCCTGATATTTCCATAAAGAGGACCTGTCATATCCTAATTGCTATTACATAGGAGGCTGTTAACTTTATTGCTATCACATAGGGGGCTAAGTGTGAAAAAAATAAAACAAAAAGTAACATATACATTTGTTTTAAATGCAAAAAAAAATTTTTTAAAGTCCTCATGTACACGCACACGTGGCAGGTGTGCGCCCAAATGCAAAAACAAAATTTGCGCCACTCATTCTATATCGCCACAAACGTCGAAGCGAGAGCAATAATTCTAGGGCCATCAATCACTGTTAACACTAAACTGATGAGCGGTAAAAGCTTTTAAAGCGTCGCCTACGGGAAATTTTGGGTATTGTAGTTTTTTGCGGTTCTACAGGCATGAGCAATTTTAAACCTTGACATCAAATTACCCGACATGACCCCGTCTTTTATATTTTACCAAAAAATTGGGTATTACTTTCTGTTTCTGTGCACTGAATTTCATTTAAGTGTATCTTATCCTAAAATTACTGGTTTGATAAACATTTACGCAAATACCGTACGACATGAAAAATTGCACCTTGCATCTTTTTATTCTACAGGGCCTCCGCTTTCAGAAAATCTATCATTGTTTTGGGGATTTTCAGCTGTTTTCTAGCCAAAAATTCAGATTTTATCATATTTGTGCAAATTGTAAGAAATTGTTTTCCGGACAGGGAGTAGTTAAATGGAAACTACAAGCTCAGTATACAAGGTACAAGTCCCAAAAATGGATCTAGAAAGTGTTTACAGTCCAGCTTTGGAAAACACTAGAATGGGTCAATTACATCTACATTCTTTCTTACTATGGCACAATATACTGTATATGGATCATTTCTGGTACCTGTAACTTCAAGCAGTGGGTTCCATGTTTAACTTTCCCAGGAATAGCTGATACCCATCTCATGTCAATACCAGTCGCCTCATCTCATCATCTGGGGTGCTGGTCCCAGCCTGTTTGTCTTCCAGTACTGAGCTCCTCTATTGGTAGTGATGAGCTGAGCAGATGGGCAGACCTCTGCTGCTGATCAGCACCAACTGTCTCCTGGGCTGCATGTCCCCTGTCTAGATGCGGCTGCATGGAGGTGGATTTGATTTAAATCATAATTTTTAAAGAGCAACTCTCAGACTTCCGATTCCTGCACCAGATGAACTAGCGGTGTTCACCGGAGCTCCGTCCCCGCCACATCCTCACATCACGAATCTGCTCCGAATCACCCCACGAACGGGTCACCTGATAGCCTCGCTGTTCCCTGGACGACATGGACAGGTTTGTGGCACGATCTCAGCTGGTCCGCCGCGCTCTCTCCTCTCCGTCAACTCCGGCTGACATGCGGCCTGACATGGCGGCCGAGGCCGAAAATGACATGGCCGATGCCATAGAGCTAGGTGAGACGGACGTAATGCCACCCCCGCCCCATATCGATTACCAGCAGCTGGCAGCCGTTGTAGCCTCACATTTGAAGGCAGAGATGGGGACCATTATAGCCGAATCCCTGAAGCTGCATATGGGGCCCCTCACAGCGGCCAAAGAAGCACAGACCACCAGGCTGCAGGCCCTGGAACACCGCATAAGTGACTTGGTAGACCATGGAGCTCGGGCTGATAGATCACTGACTGAGGATCAAAAATCTATTCAATACTTACAAGACAAGGTAGATGACCTTGAGAACAGGTCTCGCAGAAACAATCTTAGAATCATTGGGATCCCTGAATCAATTAAACCTATAGACCTACAGCATTTTTGCTCCTCCATTGTCCCCCAAGCCATGGGCATAACGTCTCACTGCGCGGTGGAAAGGGCCCACAGAATGGGACCCCTCAAAGACACTGACTCCTTCCAGGAGGTGTGCCAAACCCTCGTTCATAGACGGATAAAATTTGTCCTGGCATACCCTGCTATCTTACGCCTGACAGATCCGGATGGTAACCAAACCCGCTTCACATCTGCTGCACAGGCCAAGGCATACGTCGACAGGCATCTGTCTGACCCCCAAGGGCACTCCAACTCCCCACTCAAAAGTCTTCAACGTAAAAAGAAGGCCTGAAACCCAAGGAGGCTAATGCTTTTGTTGTCTCCTCCGTGGGCCAGCCGAACAGGCAGTTGAAGTGCCGCTACAACCCACGTTAGGCTACTGCGGTTCTGCAGTGGTATGTTTTATTGAAAAATTTTACATTTTTACGTTTTTTCTCTTTTCTTATCCGCTGCAACGGATCTCTCCCGCAAGTGGCGGGGCGAGCAACCGGAAGCTACCTGCCCCACTATCACACTGGCTCTACCAGGGGTGGGACGTATCCCTCTACCTGATGACCACCTTGTTACACACCGTCATCTGGAAAAAAGGAAGTAACTGAAAGGTATATGCACCTACCTTACTTGTTTGTTCTGTTTACTTCTCTGACCTTATGCGTTCCAGATTTGGAGCAACAGTTCATGCTTTGCCATATGGATGACAACCTCTCTCCATACTCTGCTCATCGCCGTCTTGCCTAGTTGGCTACATCTCTCCTCTCTTGGTATCGTGGGACCTGTGGACCAGGGTCGTTTCTAGAGCATTGGGACACTGGTAACGACTCATTCTCTCTCTTTATAGTTTTTTATGATCACAACATCATACAGATTTATCCAAAGTAGGGATGCACAGATACTTTTCGAGTACCAGTGCAGATACTTGGCATTTTCATGAGAACTACCAGGGTTGCAGCGGTTGCAGCTGGGACCTGGCTCTGGCACTCCACCACTGTCCTGAAATCATTAGTCTGTATTGTTTTAGAAAAACTGTCACATGTCAATAAACAAAAATGTATCAGTACTCGTACTTGTAAGTACTCGGCAAGTACCAGTACTTGTACTCGCAAAACTGGTATCTGTGCATCCCTTTATTTATATTTATAAAAACAAAATCGTACATTAAAACAGAAATGTACAAATCCCAGGAGCTCCGTGTGCTCCTTACAAATGACAGCGGCCTCCTCATTTTTGAATTTTTCTCTAGTGTAGTCTTGGAGCTCAAATGTATCGGTTGATGTACTCGTACTTGTACCGAGTACTGTACTTGGTATCTGTGCAACCCTAATCCAAAGATATGGAAACCTCCTTAAAGATCGCCTCTTGGAACGTCAAAGGGCTCCGGACCCCGCAAATAAGGAGACAAATCCTGCGCCATCTTAAAAAACTGAAAGTGGACATCGCTTTACTGCAAGAGACTCACCTCCACCGTGATGATGTCAGCTGCCTCAAACAATCCCGGGTGGGATCAGCTATAGGAGCAGCGTCCAACGGCCGCTCTGCAGGTACAGCTATTCTTCTAAGCAAAAACTTACCTTATTCTTTATTGTCTCAACAACATGACCCGATGGAAGGTAGATGGTCTCATGTTCTTATTCAAATAGGACAAACTGTTTTTGATATCTGGAACGTATACGGCCCTAATGCGGACAATAAGTCCTTCTATGACAAACTCCTGTCTATCCAGTCGCCAGCTGCCCCTGATACTTACGTACTTATTGGGGGTGACTTCAATGCGGTCCCGGTCACATTGGAAGACCGCTCCTGGACCAGGTGTCGCCCTTCTAAAGCCACCTTCTCACAGGATAAGAATTTGTCCGCCATGATCCAAGCCGGAAGCCTTGTGGATGCCTGGCGCTTCCTTCACCCCTTGGAATAATCTCACTTTTCTCATGCCCATGACTTTCTCTCACGCCTGGAATTGTTCCTGACCTCACCCAATCTGATATCAAAAATATCCACTGTGACTGTGGAGGACATGGTTATTTCCGATCACGCCCCGGTGACAGTTGACATGCACCACTTGGGCCTTTCCTCCAGGCCGCTGATAAGGCGTTATCTATCATACTTAGCTACCGATGACACGTTTCAAGCCCACCTGGCTTCTTGGTGGAATTAATATGCTTCCGATAATGCCGTGCATAGAGAAGAACCTATTCTCTTCTGGGAGGCGGCAAAGGCAGTCCTGAGAGGCAGGATTTTGGCTTATGTCTCCTCCCAAAAGAGATTGACCAGACAGAGATATGTGGCAGCATGCACGACGGCCAGGACAGCCTACTTGACGTATAGACAGGATCCTACCCTCCACAACAAATCACAGTGGACCCAAGCTAAACAATCATGTGATCACTGGATTGCCCAGTACAATCTACAAATTTGCTCACATAAAGAAGTAGAGTATTTCAAATTTGGCAATAAAGCAGGCAAATTGTTAGCTAACCTAATCCGGGGTCAGTCCGCTCCCTCCCACATACTTAAACTCATTGACAACGGGGGAACTCTCCTCAGATCCTACTGAGGTATGTGACATATTTCGCACGTATTATCAATCCCTATACGCAGCGGACACCGGAAACGCTGCTGCAGGATTGTCTTTTTTGGACTCCGTATCGTTGCCTTCCCTGTCCGCTGCTGATCTGGAACATTTGAATGCTGCGGGCACCCTTCCGGAGGTGCAATCAGCTGTTCGACTTTCTCCTGGTTCGAAAGCCCCCGGACCGGATGGCCTAACGGCTAAATTATTTAAGTCCATAACTGATCATATACCCCCTACCCTAGTTTCCCTCTTTAATCATATCCTACACCAGAGTAGTTATCCGCCCACGTTCAGTGCTGCCTACATCCGCTTGTTGCCTAAAAAAGGGAAAGACCCCACTCTCTGTGGTTCTTATCGCCCCAATTCTTTTACTGACCTTTGATGCCAAACTGCTCTCTAAAATTATGGCAAACAGATTGGCCGTCGTGCTGCCTAAACTTATATCGTCAGACCAGGCGGGGTTTGTAACTGGTAGATCTGCTGTACTGAATGTTAAATTATAACTGCCTTAGAAGGAGTACGGTTGTCGGGGCCCTCTTCTGCTCAAATGGCCCTTTTGGCATTGGATGCGGAGAAGGCCTTCGATAACGTCAACTGGTCATGGCTCTCTCAGGTGATGCATCGCTTGGGCTTCTCGGGATGTTTCAGACTTATATTTCTACAATGTATAGTTCCCCTTCAGCACAGATATACACCCCTTTGGCCCTTTCCTCCCCTTTTCAGTTATTTAAGGGCACCCGTCAAGGTTGTCCTCTCCCCCCTCTCCTATTTAACATCGCTATAGAACCCCTGTCCCGCTCATTGGCCTCCAGCCAGATTTTCAGTGGTTACAGATCCGGCCCCTTTGATATAAAAATGGCCCTATTCGCGGACGATATCCTGCTGATAGTGTCTGATCCGCTGACAAATATCCCCAACATTCTTAACCATATCAGCTTGTATGGCTCCATTTCTGGCCTCAAAATAAATATTAATAAGAGCGAACTCCTGCCCTTAACCCCGGATAGGACTTACATTGAAACCCTTTCCCGCACACACCCCTCACTACAGATGCAAAAGCGGTCCATTACCTACCTGGGGATCTCCATACCCCGCTTTGCTAAGGATCTTTACTTCCTCAACTACAAGCCTATCATCACTAAAATAATCCAAGAATTGCGCACATGGTGGGATTACCCCGTCTCTCTTCTAGGTAGATGCCATCTCATAAAAATGATAAGCTTCGCTAGATTACTCTACCCGTTACAAACGATACCGCTTCTTTTAAAACATAAAGATATCCAACTCCTCCACAGCTCCTTCTCGACCTTTCTCTGGAAAGGGAAGAAGTCGAGAATAGCCTTGAAAAAACTCAATAAACAAAAATGTATCAGTACTCGTACTTGTAAGTACTCGGCAAGTACCAGTACTTGTACTCGCAAAACTGGTATCTGTGCATCCCTTTATTTATATTTATAAAAACAAAATCGTACATTAAAACAGAAATGTACAAATCCCAGGAGCTCCGTGTGCTCCTTACAAATGACAGCGGCCTCCTCATTTTTGAATTTTTCTCTAGTGTAGTCTTGGAGCTCAAATGTATCGGTTGATGTACTCGTACTTGTACCGAGTACTGTACTTGGTATCTGTGCAACCCTAATCCAAAGATATGGAAACCTCCTTAAAGATCGCCTCTTGGAACGTCAAAGGGCTCCGGACCCCGCAAATAAGGAGACAAATCCTGCGCCATCTTAAAAAACTGAAAGTGGACATCGCTTTACTGCAAGAGACTCACCTCCACCGTGATGATGTCAGCTGCCTCAAACAATCCCGGGTGGGATCAGCTATAGGAGCAGCGTCCAACGGCCGCTCTGCAGGTACAGCTATTCTTCTAAGCAAAAACTTACCTTATTCTTTATTGTCTCAACAACATGACCCGATGGAAGGTAGATGGTCTCATGTTCTTATTCAAATAGGACAAACTGTTTTTGATATCTGGAACGTATACGGCCCTAATGCGGACAATAAGTCCTTCTATGACAAACTCCTGTCTATCCAGTCGCCAGCTGCCCCTGATACTTACGTACTTATTGGGGGTGACTTCAATGCGGTCCCGGTCACATTGGAAGACCGCTCCTGGACCAGGTGTCGCCCTTCTAAAGCCACCTTCTCACAGGATAAGAATTTGTCCGCCATGATCCAAGCCGGAAGCCTTGTGGATGCCTGGCGCTTCCTTCACCCCTTGGAATAATCTCACTTTTCTCATGCCCATGACTTTCTCTCACGCCTGGAATTGTTCCTGACCTCACCCAATCTGATATCAAAAATATCCACTGTGACTGTGGAGGACATGGTTATTTCCGATCACGCCCCGGTGACAGTTGACATGCACCACTTGGGCCTTTCCTCCAGGCCGCTGATAAGGCGTTATCTATCATACTTAGCTACCGATGACACGTTTCAAGCCCACCTGGCTTCTTGGTGGAATTAATATGCTTCCGATAATGCCGTGCATAGAGAAGAACCTATTCTCTTCTGGGAGGCGGCAAAGGCAGTCCTGAGAGGCAGGATTTTGGCTTATGTCTCCTCCCAAAAGAGATTGACCAGACAGAGATATGTGGCAGCATGCACGACGGCCAGGACAGCCTACTTGACGTATAGACAGGATCCTACCCTCCACAACAAATCACAGTGGACCCAAGCTAAACAATCATGTGATCACTGGATTGCCCAGTACAATCTACAAATTTGCTCACATAAAGAAGTAGAGTATTTCAAATTTGGCAATAAAGCAGGCAAATTGTTAGCTAACCTAATCCGGGGTCAGTCCGCTCCCTCCCACATACTTAAACTCATTGACAACGGGGGAACTCTCCTCAGATCCTACTGAGGTATGTGACATATTTCGCACGTATTATCAATCCCTATACGCAGCGGACACCGGAAACGCTGCTGCAGGATTGTCTTTTTTGGACTCCGTATCGTTGCCTTCCCTGTCCGCTGCTGATCTGGAACATTTGAATGCTGCGGGCACCCTTCCGGAGGTGCAATCAGCTGTTCGACTTTCTCCTGGTTCGAAAGCCCCCGGACCGGATGGCCTAACGGCTAAATTATTTAAGTCCATAACTGATCATATACCCCCTACCCTAGTTTCCCTCTTTAATCATATCCTACACCAGAGTAGTTATCCGCCCACGTTCAGTGCTGCCTACATCCGCTTGTTGCCTAAAAAAGGGAAAGACCCCACTCTCTGTGGTTCTTATCGCCCCAATTCTTTTACTGACCTTTGATGCCAAACTGCTCTCTAAAATTATGGCAAACAGATTGGCCGTCGTGCTGCCTAAACTTATATCGTCAGACCAGGCGGGGTTTGTAACTGGTAGATCTGCTGTACTGAATGTTAAATTATAACTGCCTTAGAAGGAGTACGGTTGTCGGGGCCCTCTTCTGCTCAAATGGCCCTTTTGGCATTGGATGCGGAGAAGGCCTTCGATAACGTCAACTGGTCATGGCTCTCTCAGGTGATGCATCGCTTGGGCTTCTCGGGATGTTTCAGACTTATATTTCTACAATGTATAGTTCCCCTTCAGCACAGATATACACCCCTTTGGCCCTTTCCTCCCCTTTTCAGTTATTTAAGGGCACCCGTCAAGGTTGTCCTCTCCCCCCTCTCCTATTTAACATCGCTATAGAACCCCTGTCCCGCTCATTGGCCTCCAGCCAGATTTTCAGTGGTTACAGATCCGGCCCCTTTGATATAAAAATGGCCCTATTCGCGGACGATATCCTGCTGATAGTGTCTGATCCGCTGACAAATATCCCCAACATTCTTAACCATATCAGCTTGTATGGCTCCATTTCTGGCCTCAAAATAAATATTAATAAGAGCGAACTCCTGCCCTTAACCCCGGATAGGACTTACATTGAAACCCTTTCCCGCACACACCCCTCACTACAGATGCAAAAGCGGTCCATTACCTACCTGGGGATCTCCATACCCCGCTTTGCTAAGGATCTTTACTTCCTCAACTACAAGCCTATCATCACTAAAATAATCCAAGAATTGCGCACATGGTGGGATTACCCCGTCTCTCTTCTAGGTAGATGCCATCTCATAAAAATGATAAGCTTCGCTAGATTACTCTACCCGTTACAAACGATACCGCTTCTTTTAAAACATAAAGATATCCAACTCCTCCACAGCTCCTTCTCGACCTTTCTCTGGAAAGGGAAGAAGTCGAGAATAGCCTTGAAAAAACTCCAACAACTGGTAAAGAATTTGAGCACCAATCTTCCTAACATCAGGGTCTATAATTTACCCAGCCTCTTCCATCATTTACGAGATTGGATGCATAATACCTCCTTTTTCAGGCAGCTGACATCACCGTGGTCACTTCCTGGTGTCTTGAACACTCCATTGAGACTCCTTCCCATACATATAAAAGATAACATCCTCCTCAGAGACACTATACTAGCATGGAGAGAAGTCAGGAAACTCCTACGTCTCTCCATGGTAGTCTCTCCCTGGATGCCCCTCAAAACCGCCCCGAATTTTACAGCAGGCAGGGAATCCTATGCTTTTCAATTGTGGTCCGCTAAGGGTATATCTATCCTCAGGGATCAGTTTGACCCCGGGGGACACCTTAAAACCTTCCATGACCTTCAACTTCAATATAATCTCCCTGCTACCCACACTTTCCCATATTTACAATTGCGCCGCTTTGTCTCCCACCACCTTACTTCGCCGTGGCGAGAAATAATACATTCACCTAAAGCACCTCTACTATCATCTCCCCAGGTCAAAATATATACCCCCGAAAAATAATACTACCTCCACCTGGCTGACGGCCTGTCCGAAATGACTTCCTTTCGACCTGTTCACTCACATACTTTTCCTATAATCGCAGGGTATATACTGTATATGAACACATTAGCCCCAAGGTCTCCCACGATTACCTAAATGGTGATGAGGTTGTCCACCACCCAGATCTTGATTCTTCTGGCTCCCTCATTAGGGAAGTAATATGGCTATGACACAATTTCTCTAATATGTTGTTATGGTTTGTCTTATGTTACATTGGATGTGTATTGATATGCAACTTCTTCAGGTGCAGTCTGCGTACTGGTACCTGAGTCGTGATAACTGCCGATCATCGCACATGTATGTATTATCTAATGCTTAATAAAAATTGACATGCTTAAAAAAAAGAACAACTCTCATCTCTGTCCTGCAGCGGCTCCTACTCTGACCCGCTGTTGACTAACCGACAGTCCCATTCACTTTAATGGGACGACTGGGGATGCGGCAGTGACACAACAGGGGGAGGGACGTGGCAGGCAGCAGGTGAGCGGATTTGCATAACAATGGGATAAAGGAATATTCCTGAACTTTGTTTCATGATTTATCTCATGATAATTGCAGTGAAAAGCAGCTGCAATGTCCGGCGCATATGCAAGGTACGTCTGGATAAGTCTGGTAGTAGGGTGACCTCTGAGTCCTCACAGTTGATCGAACCTTTCCGCCAGGCCTGGCGAAGGACGGCCTCCTTCACCGTGGAGTAATGGATGCCGCATCCTTTTTTTCTTTTCTTTTCCGTCACTTAACCCCTTACCCACACAACCTACTCACATTCACTTGCCTAACACTGTGGGTTTTTTTTTCTCTTGTTCTGGTTTGTTTTGTTGTGCACACTAAAGTTTTAAAAACGACATCTCTTATGCATGCTATTGACAGGATGTCGTTTCACTTAGGGATAGAAGTCCCTCCCACACACACACACCTCCCTCGGATCCACAGATGAGCTCATAAGCACTTGGACAGCACCTCTTAAGATACTTACGGGTCACTGACTAGCTGAGCAGGGGGGGGCACCCTGCCCTTATTTTTTTCAACGCTTTAAATTTTTTGAATATAGGTACCACATTAGCCCTCCGACAGTCGCTTGGCACTCTACCAGCCATGACGGATTCCTTAAAAATGAGAAACAATGGTCTCGTTATCTCCTTGTTCAGTTCCTTGAGTACCTTGGGGTGTAGATAATCAGGTCCTAATGCTTTATTTGAATTTAGTAGTTTAAGTCTATGTTGTGTCCCAGTTTCAGTCAGCCACTCAGGTGTATTTCCTGTTGAATTTTGTGTTTTATCCTGTACATTAAACCCGTCTGTTTCCTCAGTGAATACCGACGAGAAGAAAGTATTTAGCGCCTCCGCCCTCTCCCTGTCGTTTGAGAGTAACGACCCATTTATGTCCTTTATTGGGTCTATCTGTTCCTTTCTCCCCTTTTTACTGTTTATGAACTGATAACATTTTTTGGGGTTATTTTTACTAACTTCGGCGATATGTTTTTCACATTCAATTGTAGCTGCCCGGACTGCCAGTTTACATCTTTTATTAAATTCTTTGTAGTTTTGGAATGCTAATACTGTCCCCTCCGTTTTATACTTACTAAATGCTACTTTTTTTTCCTTAATGTGCTGTTTTACCGTTTTTCCTGTGCTGGAACACCTGTGACAAGTGAAAGAGGAAGAGCACAGCTCTCCCCTCTCACTGTGTACACGGTGCGGCAGGGTTACTTTTAACCCTGCCGCTCTGCTCACCGCATTGGCTGTAAGTGAGGAGACAGACTCGGCGGCGGAGCCCGGAAGACAGCAAGCGAGTAGAGAGTGGCTTCCTCATGCTACATTTAGCCCTGCTTTCCCAAAGCAGGGCTAAATGTAGAAAGCAACATACTGCCCGAGCGTCGGGGGATTCCACAGACGCTGCCGCCCCTCTGCTCCCTGCCACCCCGAGGCCGGGCCTCGGTGGTCTTGTGGAGAATCGGGCCTGAATGCAGTGCATGTTATCTCAGCTTGGATTAATAAAATTTTACCAAAAAATTTAAATATTGCAGAATATACAGCCTCATGCTACATAACTAAGCTCTATTTCATGCTGAATAAACTTAATTATTAACGCATCTTTAGATAGATTTTTACTCCAAAAGCATTTTATTAAAATAAATGTAATAAAAATTTAAAAATCCGATTTAAATTTAAAAAAATCCGATTTAAATAACAACAAAATCAGATTTATTGGATTTAAAAAAAAAAAGAAAAGATTTCTATCCACCCTGTGCTGCATGGAGGTGCAGCTATTCATGTGTCACCAGGAAAGGTAAACACAGCCCGGGGAAACCATACAGAGAAGCAGCTTCCTCACGCGTGCAGGAACAGCAGGACCCTGTGGTTGCCCCTGTCAGCCTGGATCTTGTGCCTGGTTTTCATCTAACTTTAAAACTGGGAACAAGACTCCAAACCCTTGTTTTTATAATACGTCTTTACACAGAATACACACCGAGTGAATGCCATTGGCATGCGTATGTTTTGTTCCTATTTGATGTTCTGTTTGGGTGAAATTATTTTGTAATGTTATAGACCGGGACGTGCGGTGAGGACAGTGGCTGGTGAGGCACTGGCTAGTATGAGAGCCAGATATCCACAAGTTACATATTCGATTCTCATTATGGAGGTGATTGTAGTTCCACTATTTATACTCATTTAACACAAACTATAATGTACACAGCGTGGTCTTACTGTGATATTTACAAACACTTTCCTTTTTAAGATTTTTTTTTTTTTTTAAGCTGGAAACAATATTACTGGAATAAATGACAATAAAGATTGTAAAAATAAATAAATAAGTCCCTTTTATTTTCTAAAAATACAAATATACATAAACTTAAAATGGAACGTTTGCAAAAAGAAAAGCAAGGTTTCTAAATCTGCCAAACAACAATGGTGGAGTTTCGGGTTATTCACTAAAGACTGAATCGCAGGAGAAATGAAAAACATCCTAATTTGCCTAGAGAGCTGCCTCTGGCCATAGGCGGAACTCCCGCCGGTGCGGCCGCCCCGGGGCCCAAGGCAGTTAGGGTGCCCACTGAGGTCCGGTCCCCAACTTCCACTCTGTTGAGAGGAACACTGGGAGGGGGACTGAGCGGGTAACCCTAAAAACGGCCGCGGCAATCAATCTTCTCAACGCTCTCCTCTCATTGAAAGGAGAGAGCTGAGAAGAGTGATCTGCGCTCTCGATCACTGACCTGGCACATAGTAGTGACAGCTGTACAGATTCTTTTCCTCCTCAGCCGCTGCAGCCACAGAGCGGCCGAGGGGAGAATCAGGATTCTTCTACAGGAATAATGCGCAGGAAGTCAGATCCGTCACCCACTGTACAATCTTCATTTTATATATAGTCACATCTCATAAATGACTGAAACATGTCACTATTGATATATGAGGAACAGTATTATAAACATGTAATAAATGGTCTTATTTATCAAAGTATCAAAATAAGTGCAACTGTACAGAAAGAAATGAAACTTAAAGTGAACCATTGGCAGTCAAGTATTCATACGTTCTTCATAAGCAGTAGAGATGTGTGTGGACTTGATGAGGTCATAGTTTGCCCGGGCCCAAACAAAGCTTGGAGGGACACATTCCCTTCCCAGCCCAATCAGCTGCGACCAGGGCATTCCACAGGTAAACATAACAAAGGGGTGGGGAATGCCCCAGCCACAGCTGATTGATCCAGGAGGGTGATCTACCACTGACAGTCTTGTGTGGGCTCGGGTGAACTCAATGCACATCAAGCTCACACACATCCCTAATAAGCCGCAGATGAGCTTTAAATCAAGCCATCAATGACCTCTGTAGCTAGAGACACTTAGGGGGTTATTCACAGAAGGGTGAAGAGTTTGGAGAAGGCAGGAGGAGTGAACCCTCCAGGACAACATAGCTGATTTGGAAAAATTCTCCAATTCAGCTCACTTTTCAGTTCGGCTATGTTGTCCTAGATTGGTCACTCCTCCTGCCTTCTTCAAACTCTTCACCCTTTTGTGAATAACCCCTTTAAAGTCTCAGAAGCACTGAAATCCATCTAAACCAAGTAATTACATTTTACCTGCTCCCCCTCCCAGCAGTGAGTTGACAACTTTTCAGCCTTCTAATTGCCAATATTAATTCACATTTGTTTTATTTTTTTACCTTTTTAGCACTTTTTTATTTTTTAATTTTATTACAAAAAAGAGGAGGTGCTGGGAGGTGCTGGTGGGGGGTGGATCGTGGTTTGAGCAGGCTGCTGTACAAATGATCCGAGCAGATCACTTGTACTAAACGTGCAGCCTGAACCAATTAAAAAATGTTAAGCGCTGGCATGGGCGCTATATAACGGAGCATTTTCACAACTACTCATTAAAATGCCTTGCATCAGCCCCGATAGCAATACTAGTATCGGTATCGGGACATCCCTAGTAATCAGATAGAAAATTGATTGAAAATCAAACATTTTATGGATCTCATTGGAAGAAGAGATGAGGGGAAATCTTCAGATGGGGACACCTGTTCTAGTGACAACTGTCTAAGATGGGAATTCCTCTGACCTTGGAGAGATTTCCTCTCACTTCTTGTGTCTCCGGAAAAAGAAGGTGTGGAGGAACCTTCCCAATGGGGCACAGGCTGCACATTAGAAAAACTGACATGGGGTTCTAACCCTTTCCTTCTATATCAAAACTAAAATATATACTTTAACCAAATCATGTAAATCAACCATTGATATACCAAACCCAACACCTCTTATCCTCACCACAAGCAGAAACCTTCAACACTTCAAATGTATACCTAACACCTTGTCCCTCCAATGTGATCACTTCACTCTTTATACTGCAACTATAACCTGAACCCCTAAACATGACAGAACCCCTAACACTAAAATAACCCCCTAAAACCCCTCACTTGTCACATTGGTTGTGGAAGTGATGAAAACACTCTCCTGTGCTGAGATCTATCAGGAAATATTTTAGCTGCACAAACTGCATCATCCTATGAACCAGATTCTCATTTATCACCAAATTTCACCAGATTCTGCTCAGATTTCCTGTAATATGATAATTTTATACATCTACTGACACCCCCAGATATCTTTACACGACCTTTCCTCACCCATAATCCAGCATGAAGGGGCTCAGTGAAGGTGGTGGTGAAGGTGTGTAAGTGTCGGATCGGGTCACACAGATCATAAAAGGACAGCTGTCCGGCCTCATAATCCAGATAGATCCTGACTCTGTCAAAGGGGTTATTGTGAGGTATGGGGACCGTTATATTGTCATGTAATAGATAACACCCCCTGCCATACCTGCGCAAACCCCAGGACTTGTTATTATATCCAATCCCTGACTTCATTCCTCCCCTCTCTATACTGTGATAACACATCCCGACTGCACAGTTTTCTGATTCACTGATATTTACTTCCCAGTAATGTCGCCCTGAGGAGAAACTCTGACTGCTTAATACCTGGCACCAGGACTGAAATCTCTCTGGTGTCTCTGGACGATTCTGCCTTATATCTGACATGGATACAGTTTTCATGTCCTCTGATATCTGTAGAATATTATGAGCTGTGTTTACATCCAGTACTATATCTGACGCTTCCTGTATATTGAAGCAGACATTTACCCCTTTCATCATATCAGATAACCCCGAGTGTAATGTGTGTGAGAGTCCAGCCACATCCAGATCCCCTCCATCATGGAGGAGTTCATCATGTCTCTCTCTGTCCTCATCATCTCCCTCCTCAGTATCACACAAGTCCTCTGTGTCTGATTCCTGTAAGACAGTCAGTGGGTCAGTCATGTTACACATCTCCTCAATGTGACCCATCTTCCTGGACAGCTCGGCCTTCTTTATTTCCAGCTTCTGGATCAGGCCAGACAATTGATGTGAGAGCTGCTCCTCCTGCCTGGAGATCTCCCTCAGGACTCTCTTCTCCAGGTCTTCCAGATGTCTCCTGAGGTCTCTGAACAGGGCAGTGACTCTCACTGTTACACCAGATGATTTTTCTTGTACTTTTCTCCTGCGTTCCTGCAGACTCCGGACTCTTCTCTCAGTCTCCTCTCTCTCCGTGATCAGTTTCTGAAGACCAGTTCTCAGTTTCTGTTTCTTCTTCTCAGAGGCCTCATCCAGAGTCTCCACCTTGTGTCCCTGGTGTTCTCCAGCCAAACTGCAGGACACACAGATACAGGCAGCATCTGCAATGCAGTAATATTTAAGTAGTTCTCTATGGACGGAGCATTTTCTCTTCTCCATGGAAGTTGTGGGTTCAGTTAAGACGTGGTCTGGTGTCTTGCTGTGGACTCTCAGGTGATCATCACACAGAGAAGCTTCACACAGCAGACAGGATAGTTCTCAGTTTCTGTTTCTTCTTCTCAGAGGCCTCATCCAGCATCTCCACCTTGTGTCCCTGGTGTTCTCCAGCCAGCCTGCAGGACACACAGATACAGGCAGCATCTGCAATGCAGTAATATTTAAGAAGTTCTCTATGGACGGAGCATTTTCTCTTCTCCATGGAAGTGGTGGGTTCAGTTAAGACATGTTCTGGTGTCTTGCTGTGGACTCTCAGGTGATTATCACACAGAGAAGCTTCACACAGCAGACAGGATTTAACAGCAGGTACAGGAGAGTGAATACAGTAAGTACAGGAGATCCCAGTTGTGTTCTCGTTATCTGGCCGTGTATTTCGGAAAGTCTCTGCTATGTTACGCAGTGTTATGTTCCTCTGCAGTGTAGGACGACTCCTAAACCTTTTTCTGCACTGAGGACATGAATAATCTCCAGACCCCTCCTGTGTATCCTGTGTATCCAACACACGATCAATACAGACCCGGCAGAAGTTGTGTCCACATCTCAGGTTTACAGGATCTGTATAAGTGCTCAGACAGATGGAACAGTACAGATCCTGTCTCAGATCAGCAGACGCCATCGCTGACAGCAGAAGAGAGAAATGAAACTAAAATATCTTGGACACGTTGAGGCGGAAGGGCGTTTCATAGCTCTGTGTGCAGGGAGGGGCTGTGCTGCTCTTACAGCTCATATATCTGCAGGAACATTTCACTGACATGAAAGGAGCAGACTACAAATACTAAACATCCAGAAACTTACAAGGAGTCTCAGTTGTTTTACACTGATGTTTGTACATAAAGTATGTGAATCAGATAATTCTTAAAGTATCCAGCCAAAGCTTTTTTCCTTAGTATTGGAAAGAGTAGAGAAGGATCAGAACTCCTTTAGAGGTTTTTCTGCAATCTGGGGCTCCATTAAAGGGATTTTCCCTCATTTTCTGCTGACAACATTTTACCAGACAGGAAGAAGAGAGCTCTGTAACAGCGACTCAGATAGAAATAATGTTTCTTTAATTATAGAAGGAAAATAATTCTGGTATTGTTTTAATACCTGTCTGTGTCCCTGTTGCAGATTTCTTCTTCCTTCCTGTCTGGAAAAAATGTTGACAGCCGTACAGGAAGTGAGGGGAAAAACGAATTACCAGATAGGGTTACCACCTTTTGTTCAAGCAAAACCCAAACACTCAACACTCTAGTGCTTCTTCATCAGCTTCTTTGGGGTCCCTAGGTGATATCCCCTGTGACAAATCCAGGCTGTGTATTGCCAATGCTGGGGAATGCTGCTTATTGTGGGTGCGGGGGAAGGCACTGTGTGTATGTCTCTTTGTTTATCCTCCCATCCCCCATCCACACCTATCTGTTAAACTAATCAGCCCATTGTTAGACTCTGTGCCATGAGGCTTGTCCGGTTAACTCGAAGTGTGTATTAGGACAAATCAGACTCCTACAAAGTGGTTTGATACCGGTTCTTTCTAGACTGGGAGGGGGGGAGGTTTCTTTCTATAGAACTCAAATGCTTTGTGTTAATAAAGGCTTGTGTCATTCTGCTTACCTCAAAATGAGTGCTGCCTGATTCTTGGGGTAATGGTAACAGCGTTTGGAATATGTTCCATTTGGGAAGCCATATCACTGACGGAGGCGCTCAGTCGGGGTGCCAGGGAGTCCGTCACGTCCCCTACCCCTGATATCTCCATAAAGAGGACCTGTCATATCCTAATTGCTATTACATAGGAGGCTGTTAACTTTATTGCTATCACATAGGGGGCTAAGTGTGAAAAAAATAAAACAAAAAGTAACATATACATTTGTTTTAAATGCAAAAAAAAATTTTTTAAAGTCCTCATGTACACGCACACGTGGCAGGTGTGCGCCCAAATGCAAAAACAAAATTTGCGCCACTCATTACATATTGCCACAAACATCAAAGTGAGAGCAATAATTCTAGGGCCATCAATCACTATTAACACTAAACTGATGGGCGGTAAAAGCTTTTAAAGCGTTGCCTATGGGAAATTTTGGATATTGTAGTTTTTTGCTGTTTTACAGGCATGCACAATTTTAAACCTTGACATCAAATTACCCGACATGACCCCGTCTTTTATATTTTACCAAAAAATTGGGTATTCTATTCTCTTTCTGTACACTGAATTTAATTTCAGAGCATGTTATCCTAAAATTACTGGTTTGATAAACATTTGCGCAAATACCGTACGACATTAAAAATTGCACCTTGCATCTTTTTGTTCTACAGGGCCTCCGCTTTCAGAAAATCTATCATTGTTTGGGGGTTTTAGGCTGTTTTCTAGCCAAAAATTCAGATTTTATCATGTGTGTGCAAATGTAAGAAATTGTTTTCCGGACAGGGAGTAGTTAAATGGAAACAATATACAAGTCCAGTATACAAGGAACAAGTCCCAAAAATAGATCTAGAAAGTGTTTACAGTCCAGCTTTGGAAAACACTAGAATGGGTCAATGACATCTACATTCTTTCTTACTATGGCACAATATACTGTACACTGAGTGGCCAGATTATTATGACCACCTGACGTTTGTAGGCAAATTAGCTATAATTTTGCGCTGAAATTGCTAGAAGGCCAGACCATTATAAATAGGGAAGCAGGTTGTTTACCACGACAGTAGAAGTGATTTGTTTCTGAAGATACGGGGAAACAACGCGATTTAGCCTTGGAACGTGGGAGTTGGCGCTCGGAGCCATGGAGCGAGTATCAGCAAAACAGCACAATTCGTTAAATGTTCAAGAGCAGCTGTTGTTAAAGTGTTTAAAGACTGGACTGTCAGCCGAAAATCTGGGTCTGAACGTGCGAATTGTGGCCGTCAGCGACTAGTCAATGTTAGGGCAGAACGGGGGAGGGGCAAGACTGGTACAATACAACAGAAGGGCAACAGTGCCGTGTCAGATTCCTCGCATCACCTTTCAACATCTCGTGGAGTCACGAGGCGGCCCAACGAAGTACTGATGGGGTGGTCATAATAATCTGGCCACTCAGTGTATATGGATCATTTCTGGTACCTGGAACTTCAAGCAGTATGTTCCATGTTTAACTTTCCCAGGAATAGCTGATACCCATCTCATGTCAATACCAGTCGCCTCATCTCATCATCTGGGGTGCTGGTCCCAGCCTGTTTTGTCTTCCAGTACTGAGCTCCTCTATTGGTAGTGATGAGCTGAGCTTGTGCCTGGCAGATGGGCAGACCTCTGCTGCTGATCAGCACCGACTGTCTCCTGGGCTGCATAGCTGCATGTCTAGATGCGGCTGCATGGAGGTGGATTTGATTTAATTCATAATTTTTAACGAGCAACTGTCATCTCTGCTCCTCCTCTGACCCGCTGTTGACTCACCGACAATCCCATTCACTTTAATGCAGTGGTTCTCAACCTTTCTAGGGCCGGGACCCCTTGGTGACATTTGCCAAGTTGTGGTGACCCCCAACGGTAAAATTTAGGGATGACGTGGCTGCTGCAGCGACATCTGGCAGCGCAGAGATCACACAGCGACAGAAAACCTTTAGTGACAGCTGAATCCTGAACTGCTGCAGGATCAGTGTCACTAACTTATTATCGGCTGTTCTGAAGTTTGAAGCAGCCTAATAATAACCATAAATGTATTAATTTATCAAGCGGTAATAGTGAGATTAATTCACAATGACTGCTTGATATAATTAAATAAATAAAATAACATTTTTAAGTTAAAAAAAAGTGAAAAGTGTAAAAAAAAATAAAAAAATAAGTGTAAAAAAATAAAAAATAAGGGATAAATTAATGTATTTATTGCATTTTTTTTAGCTGTGCTGGTTTTGTAAAAAAAAATACTACAAATCAAAATTGGGAAAAAAGTTTTTTTTTTACGTTTTTTTTCCTCTTTTTTTATATTTTATTTGTCCTAAGTGAGGCGTTAGACACACATATGTGATATAAATATGTAGCCCTATCTGTCCTCTAAAAAACCATATATAATATGTGCGGGCGCACTTTGTAAGAAAGTATATTACTGACGTGGAAGAATCACACAGCAAAAATGTCAAAAATGTGTCAGTCATTTACGAACAGAAACTAAAAATAAGCTCAGTCATGAAGGGGTTAAAGGAGACAACTAATCCCAGAGGAATACAACAAATGGCAGCAATAGTCCATTATACTATAATGTTCTATTGCTGGGATTAGTAGTCCTCTGTAGCTGGTGTTATTCTGCGTTGTGCTGTCGAATTTATTATTGCTGGGATTTGTAGTCCTCTGTAGCTGCTGGTATTCTGCATTGCGCTGTATATAATGTATTATTGCTGGGATCTGATGTATTCCTCTATAGATGGTGTTATTTTCCATTGAGCCGTATCATTTATTATTGCTGGGATTTGTAGTCCTCTATACAGCGCAATGCAGAATACATTGGACTACATACAGAGGACTACAAATCCCAGCAATAATACATTATACGGCTCAATGGAGAATAACACCATATAGGAATAGAGCTATATAGGAATACAATAAATGCCAGCAATAGTACATTATAAATAAAGTGTATAATGTATTGCTGGGATTTGAAGTCCTCTATAGCTGATGGTACATATACAGCACAATGTACCATCAGCTATAGAGGACTACAAATCCCACTACCCCAGCAATACAATAATGCAGCACCATGTGGGGGGGGGAGGGAGTGCAGGCTTACCTGAGCAGATTGTGAGAGATAGAGAGTAGAAAGCACAATCTTTTTGGTAGCTGCACTGTGGATATAACCGCGTTATGTACGCCGTCAGAATTGGGAGAGAGAAAAAAACCATCATAGGAATGCATCGCTAGATTCCTACTGGCTACTTCACTTTGCAATAGCCAATAGCAAACTAGCTATTGCACCCGCCCTCTGCTGCTGTCAATCACTAGAAGGGGACCTGATGGAGAACTTCAGGTCCCCTTTGCTGATTGGCAGCAGCAGAGGGCGGGTGCGAT
Source organism: Nanorana parkeri (assembly GCF_000935625.1). NCBI lineage: Eukaryota > Metazoa > Chordata > Amphibia > Anura > Dicroglossidae > Nanorana > Nanorana parkeri. The sequence continues at coordinate 842,892 of NW_017306756.1, read as the reverse complement.
AGCTAGTTTGCTATTGGCAATTGCAAAGTGAAATAGCCAATAAGAATCTAGCTATGCATTCCTATGGTGGTTTTTTTTTCTGAATTACGGAGGCTGGCGGCCCCGATGTCAGGAAAAAAACAACAGAGCAGAGAAAGGTTTACTCTGCTCGATCGAGCAGAGTAAACCTTTCCAGGGGAAAGTGTTTCTCCCCCCGGGCAGCTAGGCGGCACCTGGCAAATCGTCATTCGACCCCCGGTGGGGTCGCGACCCATAGGTTGATGGGACGGCTGGTGATGCGGCAGGGACACAACAAGGTGAGGGACGTGGCAGGCAGCAGGTGAGTGGATTTGCAAAACAATGGGATAAAGGAATATTCCTGAACTTTGTTTTATGATTTAACTTGTTTTGTGTAACATATGCCAATTTCTTACTTAAATAAAACACCAAAAAAAAACCCAGCCCCAATCAGTCTCCCCCCACCCCTTAGATGCCCCCCCAAGCACCACCTCCCTCCAACCACTACCAACAGAATAAACCTCCCCCTTCTGTAAACCTATTCATATTCATATCGGAGTTCCTCCCCTGTGTCAGGTACAGTTCTGAGAAAAAATGTGGGTGCACTCTGGATTCTCTCCCCGCCCCTGCCCGGATGCTCCTTCCGTGTAGCATAGGTTGTGTAAGGAGGACTATTAAGGGTTACCTCTTACCAAGTGGTTCTCCCTAGATTGTTTCGGTTACATTCCCAGTGTATTATCGGACTCAATCCAACCTGACCACACCTTATTGAATTTAAGGGGACACCCTCTGCAGGCGTACGCCGCTTTGTGTAATGGGAGGGAGGCGTTGACCAATGCCTTCCAAGCTCCCAACGTGGGTGATTCCTCCTTCCTCCAGTTGAGGACCAGGAGTTTCCTGGCATAGAATAAGAGGAATATCAGCAGAGTACGTAATGCCACAGAGGGCACAATGTCGTCTATCAGGCCCAGTACTCTACAAGTGTTGGGGATTGGAGTATTAAGGATAGTTGTCACAACTTCAGTCACCCCCTTCCAGTACCCCTGAATTTTTGGGCAGCTCCACAATACATGGGTGAGGTCTGCCGGTTCGTATGGACATCTCCAGCATGTGGCTGTGGCAGAGGCCTGCATCTTTGCGAGCCTGGCCGGCGTGTAGTACGCCCTGTGGATTATTTTGAATTGTATCAATCTGTCTCTTGCTGAAATCAGTGTTGTCATAGGACTGTCCCATATCTCCTCCTCATCCCCTCGATCTAGATCAGGGCAGTCTAGTCTCCAGGCCCTATAGCAGCCTTCCAAAGCCTCCTTCCCCCTACATGACAGTGTTTTATATATAGCGGATAAGGATTTAGCTAGACCCTCAAAGCGCAGCAGAGACTCTATCCTAGAGATGGATACCGTTAGCCCACCCCCAGAGAATTGCGTATGAAAAGCATGGCGTAACTGGAGATACCTGAAAAAGGGCTATTTGGTAGCGAGTGCTTAGACCTGAGGTCCTCAAAGGAGTGCAACTCTCCCTCATTTATGGTAAGGATCTTCCTAGATGTCCACACCACAGGGTCCAGAATGGTTAAGAATTGACTAAGGCGAGGGTTTTTCCACAATGGCGTATGCGGGGAGAGGGACACTCTAGGTCCCTCCACCCTCCCCCCCACTGCATCCCATGCCATTATCACCGCCCTCATGGAGGGCGTCTGACGGTGCGGGGAGTGTCTGCCCCTGTATACCAAATGCCCCAAGGCTTCGTAGGATCCCACCAAGGCGGCCTCCAGAGTAACCGCAGGGTTCGCATCCCGAACCGTGATCCATCTGTGTGCAACTGTTAGTTGACCTGCCAGAAAATAGTTGTAAAAATTTGGAGCCGCCAGTCCTCCCTCCCCCCACGGGAGCTGCAAGACTGATAATTTAATTCTACGTGCCTTCCCATTCCAGAGGAACTCTGACACCAGGGCATCAATGGTTCTAAAAAAACGTTTCGGTATCCACACCGGGGAATTACGCAGAGTATAAAGGAGCAGTGGCAGCAGTTTCATCTTAACTAGATTTACATGTCCAATCAGGGATAGGGGGAGGTTTTTCCATATTAAGAGCCGACTTTAAAACTGAGCAATCACTGGGGAGACATTCTTCGTCTATCAGGCCCAGTACACATACTCTACAAGTGTTGGGGATTGGAGTATTAAGGATAGTTGTCGCCACTTCAGCCACCCCCCTCCAGTACCCCTGAATTTTTGGGCAGCTCCACAATATATGCGTAAGGTCTGCCGGTTCGTATGGACATCTCCAGCATGTGGCTGTGGCCGAGGCCTGCATCTTTGCGAGCCTGGCCGGCGTGTAATATGCCCTGTGTATTATTTTGAATTGTATCAATCTGTCTCTTGCTGAAATCAGTGTTGTCATAGGACTATCCCATATCTCTTCCTCATCCCCACGATCAAAATCAGGGCAGTCTAGTCTCCAGACCCTGTAGCAGCCTTCCAAAGCCTCCTTCCCCCTCAACGACAGTGTTTTATATATAGTGGATAATGATTTATCTAGTCCCTCAGTGCGCAGCAGAGACTCTATCCTAGAAATGAATAATGTTAGCCCACCCCCCGGGAATTGCGTATGAAAAGCGTGTCGTAATTGGAGATATCTAAAAAAGTGGCTATTTGGTAGCGAAAACTTAGACCTGAGGTCCTCAAAGGACTGCAACTCTCCCTCCTGCAGAATGTCGTTTATGGTAAGGATCTTCCTAGATGTCCACACTACAGGGTCCAGAATGGACAAGAATTGACTAAGGCGAGGGTTTTTCCACAATGGCGTATGCGGGGAGAGGGACACTCTAGGTCCCTCCACCCTCCCCCCCACTGCATCCCATGCCATTATCACCGCCCTCATGGAGGGCGTCTGACGGTGCGGGGAGTGTCTGCCCCTGTATACCAAATGCCCCAAGGCTTCGTAGGATCCCACCAAGGCGGCCTCAAGAGTAACCGCAGGGTTCGCATCCCGCACCGTGAGCCACCTGTCTGCAAGTGTTAGTTGACCCGCCAGAAAATAGGTGTAAAAATTTGGAGCCGCTAGTCCTCCCTCCCCCCACGGCAGCTGCAAGACTGATAATTTAATTCTACGTGCCTTCCCATTCCAGAGGAACTCTGACACCAGGGCATCAATGGTTCTAAAAAAACGTTTCGGTATCCACACCGGGGAATTACGCAGAGTATAAAGGAGCAGTGGCAGCAGTTTCATCTTAACTAGATTTACATGTCCAATCAGGGATAGGGGGAGGTTTTTCCATATTAAGAGCCGACTTTAAAACTGAGCAATCACTGGGGAGACATTCAGCGCCACAAAGTCTGACACGGAGTTGGACACAGTCATACCTAAGTACTTAAACCTGGCAACCTGTTGCAACTGTGTAGTAGACACAATCAATGCGTGGTCTAATGGGTCTAATGGGAGGTATTGGGATTTACTCCAATTGACTGACAGCCCCGAGTAGGTGGCGAATCTCCGCAAAATGCTTAGTGACTCCATAAGTGTATGTTGCATATCAGCAAGGAACAACAGCATGTCATCCGCATATAAAGCCACCTTTTCCTCCAGCCCGCCTACTTTCAGACCCCGGATCCCCGCGGACTGTCGTATGGCAGACGCAATGGGTTCGATCGCCAAAGCAAACAGTCCGGGGGATAACGGGCATCCCTGTCGTGTGCCCCGCAGTATCGGAAAACCTTGTGACAGCATCCTACCCATCTTTATTGCGGCTCTAGGCTGACTATACAAAACCCTGATCCACTTGCAGAAAACAGGGCCGAATCCCAATTTGAACAGAACCGCTTGCAAATACTTCCAGTCCACCAAATCGAAGGCCTTCTCAAGGTCCAAGGATACGATAGCTCTAGCTCCTGGGTTATCATGTATAATTTGGGTGTGTGTATACAGTCGTCTAAGATTAATGTCTGTAGATTTTTGAGGGATAAATCCAGTTTGGTCCGGGGCAACAACACTGGCAATAACTTTGGACAGTCTAGTGGCAAGAATTTTAGTTAGAATCTTAAGATCCATATTAAGGAGCGAGATTGGTCTATATGAAGAGCATAGGAGTGGGTCTTTATTTGGTTTAGCTAGGAGAACCAAATGAGCATCATACATGGATTGGGGGAGGACCTCTGCCGTCAAACAGGCCTCATATAGGCTCTTAAGCCTAGGCACCATATCATCAGCCTATCGTTTGTACCATTCCGCCGGAAACCCATCCGGGCCCGGGGATTTGTTATTCGGGAAGGAACCAATAGCCATCAGGACCTCAAGCTCCGTAAAGGCACCCTCCAGGGACTCCCTATCTACATGTGTCAGCTTGGGCATGTCTATTGAATCCAAGAGTGCACCCAAAAGATCTACATCAGTCGGGAAGCTGCTGGTACAAAGCCTTGTAGAAAGCGACAAACTCCTGAAGGACATCACCCGGATCAGTTTTCATTGAACCATCTGAGGCTCGAATACATGGAATCACTGTCTGCGCCCTCTGATCTGCTACCAGCATCGCCAGCAGTTTCCCATTCTTGTCACCCTTCTCATATAGAGCCTCCCTCTGCCCATTAATCATTACCTGTGTTACAGATTCATGGTGCAATAAGATCTCCCTGTGGACCCCCAACAAGTCGCGAAGCGTATCCGGGGATGGAGCCATCGCATGAGCTGCAGCGGACTTGGCCTCCCTAACCTGTAGCTGAGAGAGGTCGAACCGGGATATACACATTGACCAATGCAATAGATTGTGACTGGTATTCCAATATCACTACCACATATCTACCCTCAGGGTCAGTTATCACATGGTTAAATCACACATGGAAAATGTTTGTGCAGTAGAATAGTCACCCCTCTTGCTCTCTGCCACCCCGAGGACGGGCCTCGGTGGTCTTGTTGGGAATCGGGCCTGAATGCTGTGCATGTTATCTCAGCTCGCAGAGTTTTGATTCACTGAATGAGTTTACCAAAAAATGTACCGTATATACTCAAGTATAAGCCGAGTTTTTCAGCCCATTTTTTGTGCTGAAAAATGCCCACCTCGGCTTATACTCGGGTCAGCGTCTCGAGCACTGAGCAAAGTGAGTACGCTGGTCAGATTTCTTCTTACTTACCTCGCCGAGCGTCGCGTCACTGCTTTGCTAATATGAATGGGTTAAATGATCCGTAGTACATGATATGTAGCCCTGTACCCCCTTTTCCACTTACAGAGCTAGGTTATTGTTTTTCTTTGAAATAAATATTCATGTAATTTTATTGGTATCTATCTTCATTTTGTACATTTACCAGTAGCTGCCTCATTTCCCACCCTAGGCTTATACTCGAGTCAATATTTTTTCCCAGTTCTTTGTGGTAAAATTAGGTACCTCGGCTTATATTCGGGTCGGCTTATACTCGAGTATATACAGTAAATATTGCAGAATATAAAGCCTCACATAACTAAGCTCTATTTCATGCTGAATAAACTGAATTATTAATGTATCTTAAATAGAAAACTATCTTTAGATAGATTTTTGCTCCAAAAGCATTTTCTTAAAATAAATTTAATAAAAATAAAAAATCTGATTTCAATTTAAAAAAATCGGATTTAAATAATAAAAAATCAGATATTTTTGGATTAGAAAAAAAATAAATAATCGATTTCTATCCACCCTGTGCTGCATGGAGGTGCAGCTATTCATGTGTCACCAGGAAAGGTAAACACAGCTTGGGGAAACCATACAGAGCAGTAGCTTCCTCACACGTGCAGGAACAGCAGGACCCTGTGGTTGCCCCTGTCAGCCTGGATCTTGTGCCTGGTTTTCATCTAACTTTAAAACGGGGCACAAGACTCCAAACTCTTGTTTTTATAATACGTCTTTACACAGAATACACACCGAGTGAATGACCATTGGCATGCGTATGTTTGGTTCTTATTTGATGTTCTGTTTGGGTGAAATTATTTTGTAATGTTATAGACCGGGACGTGCGGTGAGGACAGTGGCTGGTGAGGCACTGGCTAGTATGAGAGCCAGATATCCACAAGTTACATATTCGATTCTCATTATGGAGGTGATTGTAGTTCCACTATTTATACTCATTTAACACAAACTATAATGTACACAGCGTGGTCTTACTGTGATATTTACAAACACTTTCCTTTTTAAGATTTTTTTTTTTTTTTAAGCTGGAAACAATATTACTGGAATAAATGACAATAAAGATTGTAAAAATAAATAAATAAGTCCCTTTTATTTTCTAAAAATACAAATATACATAAACTTAAAATGGAACGTTTGCAAAAAGAAAAGCAAGGTTTCTAAATCTGCCAAACAACAATGGTGGAGTTTCGGGTTATTCACTAAAGACTGAATCGCAGGAGAAATGAAAAACATCCTAATTTGCCTAGAGAGCTGCCTCTGGCCATAGGCGGAACTCCCGCCGGTGCGGCCGCCCCGGGGCCCAAGGCAGTTAGGGTGCCCACTGAGGTCCGGTCCCCAACTTCCACTCTGTTGAGAGGAACACTGGGAGGGGGACTGAGCGGGTAACCCTAAAAACGGCCGCGGCAATCAATCTTCTCAACGCTCTCCTCTCATTGAAAGGAGAGAGCTGAGAAGAGTGATCGGTAGACTTGTGCGGCGTCAAAAAATTTGTTCCGTTTCGTTCCGTAATATCCATTATTTCGTAATTCGTATCCGAAACTCAATTCGGATTCGTACGAAATACGGATTTGCGTTAGTTTTGGCACATTTTCGTAACTTTTTTAATATTCGTTATGATGAAGTTAAAAAGCAAAAATACCTTTGTTAATATTGGAGTCGATGTGGTAGTTGTTTTTTTATCCTAAATACAAATTCCGTTAACGGATTCCGTATTCGAATTTCGTATTAAAAAAAACTACCATCAACTCCAATATAAATGTACTTTGCTTTTTAACTTCAATATAACGAATGTTCGTAATGGAACGAAAATACGTCAACGGAATTTCGTATTTCCTGCCTGTGTATTGTATTGTAATGCAACCCTCAGCAGCAGCGGATCCGTATTTCGGATTTAAAAAAAATCTTGTCATGTTTTTCAACCTCATTTACAGGGGTAATATTAGTTCCTGTTTCAAATAAATTCGGATCCGAAATTCGTTAACGGAATTTCGTATTTCGGACATAAATTCGGAAACTGCCATTCGGATTTCGTATGCTTACGAATCTACGAATTTCAGGAAAATTCGTACGAATTTCGATTCGTAACGAAACGAATCGCACATGTCTAGTGATCGGCGCTCCTCAGCTGCTGAAGCCACAGAGCGGCCGAGGGGAGAAGAATCTGTACAGCTGCCACTACTATGTACCTGCTTCAGTGATTGGTCTGTTGGCGGCCATCTGCAGCTTCCACCTCCCACTTCAGCTGCTATAGGCTATAGGAGGAAGACTGCAGGATCACAATTGGCCGGCTGGAGACTACTGGAGTGCGGGAACTGAAGAGAAGACACAAGGAGGCGGCTGAAGGATTCATCATAGGGGACGCTGGAAAAATGGCTGCACCCACCACCACCACCTGGAGAGAAAGAGGGCAGAGCACCTGTAAGTTCTTGTTCTTTCTGCGTCACACCCTGACCTCTGCACTGTGCGTCACACCCTGACCTCTGCACTGTGCGTCACACCCTGACCTCTACACTGTGCGTCACACACTGACCTCTGCATTGTGCGTCACACCCTGACATTTGTACTGTGCAAGATTGATTCAGCTGCGTTAGGTCCTGCGCAGCAGCCTTCTGTGGAACCACCCGGCACCTGCTTACAGCGCGTTTGGCGGCCACACATCTCCCCCTCCTGAGACCCTCTGTACCCCTCTGCACAAGACATCAGGCCGGCATTCCAGAGCAGAGAGGCAGAACAGAGTATGTACCAAATTCATATACTATTATTCTGCATTGCTTTATAATGTATTGCTGGGATTTGTAGACTTCTATAGATGATGGCATTGTGCGTTAGAGTTTAAGCTCTTCTGTACAGAGACTGATGTGATTGGCTCAGTGTTCTCTGTACAGTACTACAGTATATGTCAGAGCTATATGAATGTAAAATAATAGTGTGTGACTGTGGGGGGACATTAGAGTGTAAGCTCCTTTAGTGCAGAGACAGCTGGGGGAGTTGGGGGGCCAGTCAGATCCAGTGGGCAGCAGGAAGGGGGGGGGGGCCCGAGAAAAAAATCTTGCACTGGGGCCCTTTGTTTCTTAGGTTCGCCACTGCCACTGGCTATAGGGGTAAGGGGACTACAGAAAAATCCCAGCAATAAATACAGCGATGCAAAATAACACCATCAGCTATACAGGGGATTATTTTGTAGTTCTGTGTAGCTGATTTATTCTGCATCAGTGTGTGTATTGCTAGGACACACCATCCAGGACTACACATTCCAGTCAGGCTGCCAGCAGTATAAACTACAGCAAATTAAGTGACATGCTTTAAGAACAAAATCTTAGAAAACTTCTCCTACTTTTTGATTTGAGGTCTGGCTGCTGAGAGCTTGATTTTCCTTCTTTTGGTGCACAGGTGGCAGCAGTGGTAGGTGCGCAGATGTAAACATGGATCCATCCGCACAGGCAGGGCTCTATGGATCAGGTGACGCAGCTCAGATATTCCTCCGCTGCAGCCCACAGAAGAAAAATAGACCTCCCCCTCCTGCTGTCAGTTCAGCCAGGAGGCCTGGGGGGAGGGGATTCTTTCAGAAATAAATGTAGGGGCACCTGACTGGGGACTGAAAGCTGTTATTTACTGGAGCCCTGACTTTCTTGGAAGGAAAAATTATATATTTTTTTTAACTTTTATTTTCCCCCCAGTTAATAGCAGGTGAGGCTCTGCGTCCCCTGACCGCACGTCACTGGTTATAGAGTACAGACTAGACATGTGCGATTCGTTTTGGAAAAGTTCATTTTTCGGAATACCAGAATCGACAAATGAAAATGAATCCAATTTTCCGAAAATGACATTTCGGACGAAAATCGTTAGCGGTAGTCTGTACCCATTTTCCTTTGTGGACGAATTTTCGTTGCAGCAAAGTGACATTTAAAACAAATATGTATATATTTTTTTTAATGTCACTTTGCTGCAACGAAATGAATAGAGTTCTGAAAATGCTGTTTGCTGATCCATTTATTTCAGTACTTTGAATCTCTACTTGGAAACAGATTTGCTGACAAGAAGTTCTGACTTCACTTGCTGCATGCTTGCTCCAGGTCAGTAACTCAGAATGTATGGAATTCAGAGGATCAGCATGAAGGCCAGGAAACCAGCATTATAAGAAGAAGGTAACCAATGGCAGCCTCTGTATTTCCCCCCCCTGGACTCCCCTTACCAACCTCCCTGACCAGTACAACCCTCATCTGTCACAGAGTATCAAACATCACATGACAACAATCTCTTCTGATACTTTTATTGATACATTTATACAGATATATGGACCGTCACCGAGATTTATGACATATTCTTTATATGATATGGGATGTAAAATACACTGAAAAGAGAAGAAACTGAATCCGATAATAAACCTTCTCAGATTGCGTTCCAGATCTGGTCCAGAAAATGATGTGAACCTGCCCTCATGAAGAAGATGGACGGCATTTATACTTTATATTGAGCTGTGTGTCTGGAGTTCGGATTTGACAAACAGAAAACCTGAAACACAAAGTTCATGTAAAAAGTATCTGATAATGGAATCCAAATCTCCATAAAAAGCCATTTGTGTGACTTTGCTGCGCGGCTCTCGCTCTCTGTTATCTGACATTTTAGGATCAATGAGGGATGAAAGTGACATTTCTCAGGATTCTTCTACAGGAATAATGCGCAGGAAGTCAGATCCGTCACCCACTGTACAATCTTCATTTTATATATAGTCACATCTCATAAATGACTGAAACATGTCAGTATTGATATATGAGCAACAGTATTATAAACAATGTAATAAATGGTCTTATTTATCAAAGTATCAACATAAGTGCGACTGTACAGAAAGAAATGAGACTTAAAGTGAACCATTGGCAGTCAAGTATTCATACGTTCCTAATAAGCAGTAGAGATGTGTGTGGACTTGGTGAGCTCTGAGTTTGCCAGATTTTGCTCACATGCAAACATAACAGAGAGGGACACATTCTCTTCCCAACCCAATCAGCTGCGGCCAGGGCATTCTGCAGCCACGCATATCAAAGGGGTGGGAAATACCCCATCCGTAGCTAATTGATTTAGGAGGGTGATGTGTCACTGACAGATTTGTGTGAGCTCGGGGTGAACTCAATGCACATCAAGCTCACACACATCCCTAATAAGCAGCAGATGAGGTTTACAGCAATCATTAAATGACCTCTGTAACTACAGACACTGGGGAGGAATTCATTCTGAAAGTTCCCAGCAGGACCACTGAAATCCTTCTAAAGGTGCCCATACACTGCACGATTCTCGTACGAGAATCGTGCAGTGTATGGAAGGCGTGCGACCGTTTCTACTGTACGGTCGCACGTCTTCCGTCGAACCAGCATGCTAGAAAACCCGCCAGTGGCCTGCTGGTTCGACAACTGCCAAACGGGCCGGTGTGCGCACGCGCACACTGCCCGTTTGCAGTCATCGTAAGCCCACCCCTCATTACAGTCATCGTAAGCCCGCCCCTCACGGAGGCGGGCTTGCGATGATCGAGAGTACAATCTGCCTGTCCAAGATGGGCAGATCGTACGTTTTTTTAAGTACTTTACAACCATCGCAAGACTATGGTTGTAAAGTGTATGGCCACCTTAAGCCAGATAATTTCATTTTACCTGCTTCCCCTCCCAGCAGTGAGTTGGCAACTTTTCAGCCTTCTAATTGCCAATGTCAATACAGAGCAGGTGTACATGAAGTTGGGAGAGCAGAGTGCTGAGACCAGAATGGAACAATGTCCCTGATTCTCTTGTAAATATTGAGGATGAATTCCTCCATTGTACATGAGGTCAGGGAGTGCTTGTTTAAAAACATGACTGTCCATAGCCTGGCCGCAGGTTCACTTCAAGTGTCTCCCCACACGTCTCTGATCTCTAAACCTAAAATATATCTCAACCCAACACTGGACTCAGTTTGGATAGAGCAGAGAAGGGTCAGGTTTCTATTACTGTCTCAGATTTTCATTTATCACCAGATTCTGCTCAGATTTCCTGTAATATGATCATTTTTTACATCTACTGACACCCCCAGATAACTTTATATGACCTTTCTCCACACATAACACAGCATGAAGAGGCTCAGTGAAGGTGGTGGTGAAGGTGTGTAAGTGTTGGATCGGGTCACACAGATCATAAAAGGACAGCTGTCCGGCCTCATAATCCAGATAGATCCTGACTCTGTCAATGTGGTTATTGTGAGGTATGTGGACCTGTATATTGTCATGAAATAGATAACACCCCCTGTCATACCTGCGCAAACCCCAGGACTTGTTATTCTTTCCAATACATGACTGGTCTCCTCCCCTCTCTATACTGGGATAACACATCCCGACTCTGCAATTTTCTGATTCACTGATATTTACTTCCCAGTAATGTCGCCCTGAGGAGAAACTCTGACTGCTTAATACCTGGAACCAGTACTGAAATCTCTCTGGTGTTTCTGGACGATTCTGCTCTATATCTGACCTGGATACAGTTTTCATGTCCTCTGATATCTGTAGATTATTATGAGCTGTGTTTACATCCAGTACTATATCTGACGCTTCCTGTATATTGAAGCAGACATTTACCCCTTTCATCATATCAGATAACCCCGAGTGTAATGTGTGTGAGATTCCAGCCACATCCAGATCCCCCCCATCATGGAGGAGTTTATCATGTCTCTCTCTGTCCTCATCATCTCCCTCCTCAGTATCACACAAGTCCCCTGTGTCTGATTCCTGTAAGACAGTCAGTGGGTCAGTCATGTTACACATCTCCTCAATGTGATCCATCTTCCTGGACAGCTCGGCCTTCTTTATTTCCAGCTTCTGGATCAGGTCAGACAATGGACGTGAGAGCCGCTCTTCCTGCCTGGAGATCTCCCTCAGGACTCTCTTCTCCAGGTCTTCCAGATGTCTCCTGAGGTCTCTGAACAGGGCAGTGACTCTCTCTGTTACACCGGCTGATTTTTCTTGTACTTTTCCCCTGCGTTCCTGCAGACTCTGGACTCTTTTCTCAGTCTCCTCTCTTTCCGTGATCAGTTTCTGAAGACCAGTTCTCAGTTTCTGTTTCTTCTTCTCAGAGGCCTCATCCAGAGTCTCCACCTTGTGTCCCTGGTGTTCTCCAGCCAAACTGCAGGACACACAGATACAGGCAGCATCTGCAATGCAGTAATATTTAAGTAGTTCTCTATGGACGGAGCATTTTCTGTTCTCCATGGAAGTGGTGGGTTCAGTTAAGACGTGTTCTGGTGACTTCCTGTGGAATCTCAGGTGATCATCACACAGAAAAGCTTCACAATGCAGACAGGCTTTAACAGCAGGTACAGGAGAGTGAATACAGTAAGTACAGAAGATCCCAGTCGTTGTCTTCTCCAGATATGGATGAGTAGACCGGAAATTCTCTGCTATGTTACTCAGTGTTATGTTCCTGTGCAGTACAGGCCGATCCTGAAACTCTTCTCTGCACTCAGGACAGGAATAACCTCCAGACCCGTCCTGTGTATCCAACACACAATCAATACAGACCCGGCAGAAATTGTGTCCACATCTCAGGTTTACAGGATCCGTATAAGTGTTCAGACAGATGGAACAGTCCAGCTCCTGTCTCAGATCAGCAGACGCCATCGCTGACAGCAGAGAAGAGAAACGAAACCAAAATATCTTGGACACGTTGAGGCGGAAGGGCGTTTCATAGCTCTGTGTGCAGGGAGGGGCTGTGCTGCTCTTACAGCTCATATATCTGCAGGAACATTTCACTGACATGAAAGGAGCAGACTACAAATACTAAACATCCAGAAACTTACAAGGAGTCTCAGTTGTTTTACACTGATGCTTGTACATAAAGTATGTGAATCAGATAATTCTTAAAATGTCCAAATGTAACTTTTTTCCTTAGTATTGGAAAGAGTAGAGAAGGATCAGAACCCCTTTAGAGGTTTTTCTGCAATCTGGGGCTCCATTAAAGTGATTTTCCCTCATTTCCTTTCCTGCTGACATTTTACCAGATAGGAAGTGAAGAGAGCTCTGTAACAGCAACCCAGAGAGAAATAAGGTTTCTTTTAATATGGCAGGAAAAGAACTCTGGTATGATTTTAATTCCTGTCTGTGTCCCTGTTGCAGATATTGTCTTCATTCCTGTCTGGAAAAATGTTGCCAGCTGTACAGGAAGTGAGGGGAAATCTCAATAATGGAGTCCCAGATGACAGGGGTTCCATTCCTTTCCAACCCTATCCACAATAAAAAAAAAAGCGCTTTGGCTTGCCATACACAGTAAATAATACCCAGATAGTCCTGGAGCAAAAAGAAAAGAAAAAAATAGGAGGAAGGACTACATGACAGGGTGGACAGGGAACTCGGAAAGTACGGGGTTAAAGTTAGTGTTAAGGGGGGATGGTCACTTACCTGATTGGTCGGTTTCATGAGTTGCAGGAGGGTCTCCTTAGTGGTCTAGAGGGGGACGGAGTAGTACTGGTTCAGTCTGGATTTGCCACACGGCAAGCGAGCTTCACCCCTGCAGCTGCTTTGCTCCTTGTGAAAGAAAACCAGAAAAATTACGGATTTAAGCTAGTTATTAGACCAACTGAAAGCTGCTGCACAATTGAAAGGTCCAAACTGGCTACAGGATCAAGATGCTGCTATCCTGCAGGACGTCCAACAACCAACCGAGCATCGGGCGACACGTGCTAGGAACACGGTGCATCCAGTGGGGCTCAGTGCTGAGTTAGGAGCCCCTCCAGGGACCCTTCAGGTCCACCATCCAAGCGCCCCCTGCGCTGCCGCATTGTGCCCCTGGGAGGAATCCTCGTCACAGGCGGAGCCCCAGGGAGAGGGTTCGCATTCAGCTGCCACCTCGCACCCCCTCCCCCCATCCACTTCACAGGAGCAAGCGGCTGCCTCACCTGGCGATGCTCCTGTCAGTGAGGCAGGTCGGCGAGGGATTAGTGCAGCTGCGGGCACCGGCCAGTCCCGAGGTGCAGCCAGTGGCTCCTCTTCCACACACGAGCAAGGGATACCTTCAGCAGTGTCTGCCCCTGCGGTGGCTCTGCAGAACGGGCACCGCAGAAGACAGCTAAGGAGCAGAGAGGGGTCCTCTCTGACAGGAAGAAGGGGCGGTGACGTCACCGGCAGCCTTGCCGGACCTGCGGCAGCTGTTTCAAGTGTGCCCAGCAGCTCCTTTCACAGGGATCCTTCAGATGTCTGCAGATCAGAGGGGGAGGTGTCTGCCTCTGAAGATGAACAGATGCAGGGACTCTCTACTCAGGATGCTGGACATACGGCTGTTGGGACTTCTCAGTCTCCTCTCTTTCCGTGATCAGTTTCTGAAGACCAGTTCTCAGTTTCTGTTTCTTCTTCTCAGAGGCCTCATCCAGAGTCTCCACCTTGTGTCCCTGGTGTTCTCCAGCCAAACTGCAGGACACACAGATACAGGCAGCATCTGCAATGCAGTAATATTTAAGTAGTTCTCTATGGACGGAGCATTTTCTGTTCTCCATGGAAGTGGTGGGTTCAGTTAAGACGTGTTCTGGTGACTTCCTGTGGAATCTCAGGTGATCATCACACAGAAAAGCTTCACAATGCAGACAGGCTTTAACAGCAGGTACAGGAGAGTGAATACAGTAAGTACAGAAGATCCCAGTCGTTGTCTTCTCCAGATATGGATGAGTAGACCGGAAATTCTCTGCTATGTTACTCAGTGTTATGTTCCTGTGCAGTACAGGCCGATCCTGAAACTCTTCTCTGCACTCAGGACAGGAATAACCTCCAGACCCGTCCTGTGTATCCAACACACAATCAATACAGACCCGGCAGAAATTGTGTCCACATCTCAGGTTTACAGGATCCGTATAAGTGTTCAGACAGATGGAACAGTCCAGCTCCTGTCTCAGATCAGCAGACGCCATCGCTGACAGCAGAGAAGAGAAACGAAACCAAAATATCTTGGACACGTTGAGGCGGAAGGGCGTTTCATAGCTCTGTGTGCAGGGAGGGGCTGTGCTGGTCTTACAGCTCATATATCTGCAGGAACAATTCACTGACATTAAAGGAGCAGACTACAAATACTAAACATCCAGAAACTTACAAGGAGTCTCAGTTGTTTTACACTGATGCTTGTACATAAAGTATGTGAATCAGATAATTCTTAAAATGTCCAAATGTAACTTTTTTCCTTAGTATTGGAAAGAGTAGAGAAGGATCAGAACCCCTTTAGAGGTTTTTCTGCAATCCGGGGGTCCATTTAAAGTGATTTTCCCTCATTTCCTTTCCTGCTGACATTTTACCAGACAGGAAGTGAAGAGAGCTCTGTAACAGCAACCCAGAGAGAAATAAGGTTTCTTTTAATATGGCAGGAAAAGAACTCTGGTATGATTTTAATTCCTGTCTGTGTCCCTGTTGCAGATATTGTCTTCATTCCTGTCTGGAAAAATGTTGCCAGCTGTACAGGAAGTGAGGGGAAATCTCAATAATGGAGTCCCAGATGACAGGGGTTCCATTCCTTTCCAACCCTATCCACAATAAAAAAAAAAGCGCTTTGGCTTGCCATACACAGTAAATAATACCCAGATAGTCCTGGAGCAAAAAGAAAAGAAAAAAATAGGAGGAAGGACTACATGACAGGGTGGACAGGGAACTCGGAAAGTACGGGGTTAAAGTTAGTGTTAAGGGGGGATGGTCACTTACCTGATTGGTCGGTTTCATGAGTTGCAGGAGGGTCTCCTTAGTGGTCTAGAGGGGGACGGAGTAGTACTGGTTCAGTCTGGATTTGCCACACGGCAAGCGAGCTTCACCCCTGCAGCTGCTTTGCTCCTTGTGAAAGAAAACCAGAAAAATTACGGATTTAAGCTAGTTATTAGACCAACTGAAAGCTGCTGCACAATTGAAAGGTCCAAACTGGCTACAGGATCAAGATGCTGCTATCCTGCAGGACGTCCAACAACCAACCGAGCATCGGGCGACACGTGCTAGGAACACGGTGCATCCAGTGGGGCTCAGTGCTGAGTTAGGAGCCCCTCCAGGGACCCTTCAGGTCCACCATCCAAGCGCCCCCTGCGCTGCCGCATTGTGCCCCTGGGAGGAATCCTCGTCACAGGCGGAGCCCCAGGGAGAGGGTTCGCATTCAGCTGCCACCTCGCACCCCCTCCCCCCATCCACTTCACAGGAGCAAGCGGCTGCCTCACCTGGCGATGCTCCTGTCAGTGAGGCAGGTCGGCGAGGGATTAGTGCAGCTGCGGGCACCGGCCAGTCCCGAGGTGCAGCCAGTGGCTCCTCTTCCACACACGAGCAAGGGATGCCTTCAGCAATGTCTGCCCCTGCGGTGGCTCTGCAGAACGGGCACCGCAGAAGACAGCTAAGGAGCAGAGAGGGGTCCTCTCTGACAGGAAGAAGGGGCGGTGACGTCACCGGCAGCCTTGCCGGACCTGCGGCAGCTGTTTCAAGTGTGCCCAGCAGCTCCTTTCACAGGGATCCTTCAGATGTCTGCAGATCAGAGGGGGAGGTGTCTGCCGCCAAAGATGAACAGATGCAGGGACTCTCTACTCAGGATGCTGGACATACGGCTGTTGGGACTGCTCCTAGTCAGCCAGGTGAGAACCTTTCTTCTTCCCTACACACTGCTTTGGGGGAATTGTTTAGTGGGGTTCATGAGGGTCTTGCGTCCCGGGACCAGGTGGGTGGTCAGCAGGATGTGTCATCATTAGGAGCTGTCGCTTCAGTTAATGCCAGGGGTGTTCCAAAACCTGTCCACGGCTGAGGTCGTTATACCCGTTCCCGCCGCCGGCAGAGTCGCATGCTGTTCAGACTGGGACTGCGGTGGACCCTGCAGATGCCACATCATCGCGGGAGCTTACAGGTAAGGAGTCCCAGGTTGTCACAAAAACAACAGAAAATCAGTAGATACTATTCGTCTAGCAGACTCGGCGCGGTGCGAGGTATATGTGTGTTTTGAGGGTCCTTTGGGTTGTCACCTTAAAAGCACCATGGGGGAGCTTGTAAGCCCCCCCCCCATGTGATAGCAGTCAAAAAATTAAAAGTCCCCCGCCCCCATTCAGCACGCGCGTCGCCACGTAAACACGCGTCGGGTGCGCCTACGTATGAAAACGACGAACACGCTACACATGTTGGGTATCGCCGCGCACGCCGGAGTGAGAGCAATAATTCTAGGGCCAGTATTTTGGGGTATCTCTAAATTGATGACCTGTGGGGGCTTTTAAAGTGTCTTTTATTGACTTTTTGGGGTACTGCAGTTTTTCGCCGTTTCACGGTCGCACGCAATCTGTAAACTGGGCATGTTGGGTATCGTTTTACTCGTTGTAACCTCATCCTTTATATTTCATAAAAAAATGGGTATTTTGTTGTGTTTTGGGGCATTTAATTAAATTTTTCACTAAATATTGGGGTTTAATAAGGAGTTGCGCTAATATTGCGCAACATAAAAATTTGCAACTACCACCATTTTATTCTATAGGGTCTTGGCATTCAGAAAATATATAATGTTGTGGGGTTTAAGTAATTTTCAGGCCTAAAATGTGGAATATAACATGGGTACAAAAAATTAAAAAAAGGCCTCATGAAGGGGTTAAGGTTGTTGGAGCGCTGACAGCCTGCCTGTCTTGCAGGCTGAGGCTGGGGAATTTTTGTGTTTTGTATTGTTGTAAGTCTTCCCAATGTGCGCCCTGCTATAAAGGCCGGTTATAGATTCATGCATGTACCATTTTTTTCTAGTTTGACTATTTTTGGTTTGGGGGACGCACTGGAGTCCCAGCGTGCATTTTTGGTTGCTGGGCCTCCAGTGCGTCCCTGCACCTTATTAGGAGGAGTTGGCTACCTCCAGGTACACCTGCATGTAATTTATCAACTTCATTAATATGCTCACACTTGGAGACTCGGATACATAGAGTTAGGACCACACTTTGCAGAGGTGCCTTGGTGCGGCGGTGTGGCTTCTACATATTTTTGGCCAAAAGTTTGTGCAACTAAAACCTCTGATTTTAATGCATACTGTTGACAGGGCTACTTGTTTGGTTGCAGGCTAGCTGGCAGGCTGAGGCTGGGGAATTTTTGTGTTTTGTATTGTTGGAGCGCTGAGTCTTGGGCCAAGGAATGGGCGGATGCGGGGTTATTGCGTAACTTAGCTTTGCTGGAGCTATTTCCCGTGGTGCTGGCTGTCGATATCTGGGGCCCTTTCTTTAGGAACAAAAAGGTACGATTCAATTGCGACAACTTAGGAGTAGCGCTAGCAATTAACAGGGTGTCGGCCTCCTCACCTCCGGTGATTAGGTTGTTACATTACTTAGTATTGCGTTGCTTGCAGCTCAATGCTTTTATTTATGCCGTACATTTGCCTGGAGCTTCCAATACCTTAGCCGATGCCTTATCTTGTTTTCAGTGGGACAAGTTCCGAGTGTTGGTGCCGGATGCGGAGCAATGCGGGGTTTCTTGTTCCAGTCATCTGTGGAAGCTTCCATTGGAGTCATCGCTGGATTGCTTCGTAAGTCACTGAGCCCATCTACGTGGACGGCATATGTCAAGGTATGTTTGCAATGGTTCCAGTGGCTGGGAGTTACTCCCGGGGGGTCAGTTTCTGAGCTGAGTACTGATATGGTACTTCAATTTATTGTTAGTAATTAATCGCAGGGTGCATCCGCTGCTTCTTTACAGCACAAGCTATCTGGTTTGGCTTTTATTTTTAAGCTATTAGGTTACCGGGATTGTACAAAAAATTTCTAGTCTGTCAGGTGATGAAGGGTTATAGAAAAGATCACAAGCGCCGTGACGGGCGGCGTCCTATCACCTTTGCTATTCTTTGTGATCTGTTGGCCCAGCTTCCGCAGTACTGTTCCTCTCGTTATGAGGTGCTTCTATTTAGGGTTGCAATTTTTCGTCCCACTCTTTTCGCATTGGTGCGGCCAACGAAGCCGCACAATGGGATTTAGGTGAAGAAATTTTAAAGCGTATAGGGAGGTGGGAGTCTTCCAGATATCGTTTGTATGTGCGCCCCCATTTGTTGTGACTAGTTAGTATAGTTGTATTTACGTGTTACACTGTTTTTTCTCTGGCGTTTCCTGGATTTTACTATATTCTCTTGTTGTTATTGTTTCTTTTTCTAGATTCCAGTCCTTGCCTCATGTGGATTTTGGGCCATTCTTATGTCTTTTGGGGTGCCAAACGGGCAGATGTTCGTCCAGACGGCAGACAGCTGGGCATACCTAGAAGCATTGCCGAGGTGCGCTGGATAGGCGTGCCAGGTATGTTATGGAGCAGAGTGGTCCCGAGGTACATTGATTTTCCAGGTAGGATAGGGTACCGGATATCTTGCTCCTGCATCTGAGGAGTAACGATCTCGGACTCCGTTCCATGCGGGAGCTTATCCGGGACATTAAATTTGATTTTCTTGCGCCTCCGGTCATCTTTCTCTGACACCTTGATAGTGTGGTCGGAAATTGTGGCGCGGACTTCTTGGCGTCTGGCCTGGTCAGTCGACCGCTTAAACAAAGCAAAAATCAAGGTTAACAGGGAGGTTTGCTGTCAGGAATGGGGGGTCGGTGGTTCGTCACCTGGAATTAGAACAAAATACCTGGCAATACTTACGAGGTGATGGTGTTCACCTTAACGCCATTGGTAGGGATATGTGGTCCCTGGCTCTCTAGGAGGGCATCCACAGAGCATTGCGGGTGTGGATTACATGACAGGGTGGACAGGGAACTTGGAAGTACGGGGTTAAAGTTAGTGTTAAGGGAGGATGGTCACTTACCTGATTGGTCGGTTTCATGAGTTGCAGGAGGGTCTCCCTAGTGGTCTAGAGGGGGGCGGAGTAGTACTGGTTCAGTCTGGATTTGCCACACGGCAAGCGAGCTTCCCGCCCCTTTTTTCTTTCTCTCGCACTAATTGTCCTGAGGTCTGTGTTGGAGGTGTTTTGGTTGAGTCATTTTGGTGGTTACGGGGACTCGTCTCAGGTGCGTAGTCCTTGGTGGATTCTTCAGTAAAGAGGTCTAAGACTTTTTACAAGGTCTCTGCAAGTTCTCATATTTGTCCCTGAGTCGGTGTGTTGCGGCTAGGGACCAGTGTTTAAGTGTTTCTAGAGACCAACAATCTCAGTAAAAAGGTGCCTTCACAGACCTTATATAATTTTTTTTTTTTATATTGATTGTTTGTATATATATATTGATTGTTTGTTATAAGTGATTGTGTTATTTATACACACCCTGTTTGACTTGAAATTTGTAATAAAAGGCTGCTACAGCCATTTAACTCCAATCTCGAGTGTGGTGTCTTAATGGGGAGGTTGGGATTATTGGAGGGTGGTGGCATAGCAGTGTGGGAGTTTGGGTGTAAAATTGTTATGGGACTATGTTCTACCTTGTCATGCAGCTTTTCCCAGTTGTTATATGTTTTGCTCCATTTTCTTTTATACTTCAGTTTTTATAATACGTCTTTACACAGAATACACACGGAGTGAATGACCATTGACATGCGTATGTATTGTTCTTATTTGTTGCTGTGTCTGGGTGAAAATACTTTGTAATGTTATAGAGCTCTGGAGGAAATCATCTCCTGCAGGAAAGTGTAGTATAGATGAAGTATGAAGGTCTCGGGGGGATTATATTAAGAAGATGTTAACGTAAATCTAAAGCCAATCACTAAGGGCCGCACACACCACAATGCACAAAACAATGCAGCGAAAATGCATGTGCTTACCTGTATTGGCATGCATTTTGTAATGCATTGTGTTGTGTTTTGGCATGCATTGCAGCACATGTTGTATATGAGTACATTCTTTTTTTCACCTAAATTCCCTTTTTGTATTGAGTTCACATGCATTGCGTTTATACTTCACATTGCAAAAGAGCCTGCTCTACTTTTTTCAAATGTATATCAGTGTGTAGCCCCTATATATAAATTGCTACAGAAATAGCTAGCATTCTGCTTGTAAATAGTTACCTGACCTTGCACAGCCTGTGATGCAGAGACTTGAGGGAGTTGCAGTGCAGAGCCTGGAACAAGCCGTGCTGTGTGTGACAGTTGAGACTGCAATTCTGTGATTTTAGCGACTCTGTGATTTTAGGTGGAGGGGCGATTCTGGGCTGAGGTTCCTGAGCGGGCTGAGTCCAGGAAAACCCTGATGCAGAGGAGCCAGAGATCCTGTGTGAGCCTATCTATGGGAGTGTGAGTGAACTGGAGATTAATCAGATAGAGAGACTTCCTTCTAGTTTGTGGCAATCAGTGTCATTTGGACAATCGTTCTGTGGGGCGCAACCTCACCCACACAGCTGGGTTTGGCATCTTATGTCCGGTTTTCAGGCCACCTCAGCCCCGGACACAAGAGGTCACAATTTCAAGGTCCTGGAGACGAATGTATGAAGGAGGACCATCTGCTATGTGAGCACAGTCCCGGCTGAGCATGCTGCTGTCTGTGCGGCTACAGGTACGCAGCTCCACCGGGTACGCAGGGCCCCCCCGCAGCTCCATCGGGACCAGGAGGCAGTGCTGTGACAGTTCACACACCATCGAGGCCACTGTCTGTTCAACACTCACACACTAGAGCTGACACTTCTGTGTTATCAGAGGTAGATGTAGCCTCTCCCCAAGGAGCAGAGTCTGCTGACCTCCCAGTCTTTATTATTGCCTTGAGCAATGGCGGAACTACCAGGGTCGCAACAGTCGCAATTGCGACCGGGCCCTGGCGTTTCGCCTGTTGGGGGCCCAGAGAGGAAGAAGAGGGCCCCCCGAGATAGTGCCGCTCCTTCCTCGCCGCTCTGCCACCTGCAGCATGTATTGGCGGCTGTGCAGGGCTGGAGAGGATGTCACTTGTCCAGCAGAATGTGCTGCAGGCATCGCCGGGCTGCACATTCTGCTGTGTGGGAGAGGAACCTCTCCACCTAGTCCCGCCCCCTGGCCTGTGAGACACAGAAGAAGGTGCTGGTAAGGTGCTGGAAGTCAGCTCAGTAAGTCTGGACCGGGAAGGGGGGGCGCAGGGACAGGGTAGGGGGGTGGGACTTGTAGTCCTGCATATCTGTGCCCCGATACCAAGCGCAGATACTGGTGTTCTGTCGAGAACGCTGCCATTGTCAAATTTGCCGACCGCAGCATCTGCGCTTGCGCACAGACCAGTATTATCGAGGAAACCGGGATTTATTGACAAAGTATTTCGTTTAAATCGTTAATTGTGACCAATAATAATATTCTGTCCATTTCCTGCCACCCATCGTTTGCTGCCATGGACGGCATGTTATTAACGGCCACAATTAACCATTACAAAATAATACTTTGTAAATAAATGCCGGTTTCCTCTGGGTTGGCGTTCTCGACAGAACACCGCCACTAAATTGTTAAACTGAAGCAGCTGCCTGAGGTCCCGCGCTTGCTGGGGACCTCGGCAGCCTTCCTGTTAACCGTGCGGTGCCATGGCGGTGGTGGATTGGGGGGGGGCCTTCATGGTTTCTTGCACCGGGCCCTGAAGGTTCTAGTTATGCCTCTGGCCTTGAGCAAAGAATGATGGAACTTGTCTGGCAGCTCTCTGGTTATGGTCCCTGGTATTGCCCCACTAGTGACAGCTGAGAAGCAGGAAACAGGTACACATGCATTGAAAGTTGTAGGTGTAGCTAAAACCTGGCCAAAAGTAGGGATAGATGTCAGCCAGCCAACGGTGCTAGGTGTGTGCATAGACACAGCATATACGACCCGAGGAAGACACCAGTAAGGTAACTGGTGAGGAACCCCACATATCAGCGGCCTCTAATGGGAGGTAAGTAAGCGAGTGCCTTCAGTTTGTTGCAGTTTTAGTGGATAAACAATGACGGTAACCCTATTTTTGTCCTAAAATCTGACTGGCTTAAAGGAGATGAATCACCAAGGGTAGCAAATCATGATACATCTTCCCATTTCATCCTATATTTTCCATCTTCTCTCTGCCAGTATATAAATGTGAAAGTGAGCTTTCTTTTGGTGGTATTTAATCACCACTGGGGGTTTTATATTTTTACTATATTCAGGATAAATTACTGAAAATTTCTCCTGAATATAGTTTTTTTTTACATTATGTTATAAAACAACTAATATTACCCACTTTTTTGGTAAAATATAAAAGACGGGGTCACGTCAGGTAAATAGACACTCGCGAAATCGCAAAAAACTAGCATACCCAAAATTGCCATAGGCGTCCCTTTAAAAGCTTTTACAGCTCATCAGTTTCGTGTTATCAGTGATTAATGGCCCTAAAATTATTGCTCTCACTGAGACATTCGCGGCGATATGTAACATGTGCGGCATAATGGGCGCAATCGTCGTTTTTGCAGGTATGCGCACCTGAAGTATCTTTACATGCGTGTATTTAGGGGTGGGGACTTTAAAAAAAAAAAAAATTGGGGAGACTACATTTTTTTTCCTGTTTTTTTTCCACTTAACTTCATTGCTATCACAGAGGGGGCTAAGAAACCTCTATATGTGATAGCAAAAGATGTGGCAGGTCCTCTTTATGGAGATATCAGGGGTCTCCAAGACCCCTAATGTCACCTAAGACCCCCCTGAAGAAGCTGATGAAGCACCGATCTGCTTCATCAGCTTCTCTCCAGCATCTGAAGCTGGAGAGTGACACAAGAATGCTGAAGTGATGTATTATACACCACTTCCACATTCTGACAGCAGAGAGGGGACTGGAGGAAGATCGTGAACCAACCTCCCTCTGATCCCCTGGTTGTGATCCAACGGCTCTATAGCCGGCGGATCGCTTGTATGTTGACAGGCATCGCTGCCGGTTTTTAAATTGTGTCTTTCCCGCTCGTGCGCGCCGCGCAGGACGTGTATACACGCCCAGTTACATCCAAGAAGCTCCCGGCCGGCCGTGTATACACAACAGCCGGCCGGGAGGTAGTTAATAAGCAGTAGAGATGTGTGTGGACTTGGTGAGCTCTGAGTTTGCCAGATTTTGCTCACATGCAAACATAACTGAGAGGGACACATTCTCTTCACAACCCAATCAGCTGCGGCCAGGACATTCTTCAGCTACGCATATCAAAGGGGTGGGAAATATCCCGTCGGTAGCTGATTGATTTAGGAGGGTGATGTCTCACTGACAGATTTGTGTGAGCTCGGGTGAACTCAATGCACATCAAGCTCACACACATCCCTAATAAGCAGCAGATGAGGTTTACAGCAATCATTAAATGACCTCTGTAACTACAGACACTGGGGAGGAATTAATTCTGAAAGTTCCCAGCAGGAGCACTGAAATCCTTCTAAGCCAGATAATTTCATTTTACCTGCTCCCCCTCCCAGCAGTGATTTGGCAACTTTTCATCCTTTTAATTGCCAATGTATATGCAGAGGAGGTGTACATGAAGAGGGGAGAGCAGAGTGCTGAGACCAGACTGGAACAATGTCACTGATTCTCTTGTGAACTTTGAGGATGAATTCCTCCATTGTACATGAGGTCAGGGAGTGCTTGTGTAAAGACTTAACTGTCCATAGCCTGGCCGCAGGTTCACTTCAAGTGTCTCCCCACACGTCTCTGATCTCTAAACCTAAAATGTATCTAAACCCAACACTGGTCTCAGTTTGTATAGAGCAGAGAAGGGTTGGATCCCTTGTTGGGTTTCTATTACTGTCTGCCACCCCTGGGGAGATTCTCCCTCTCTAATTCTCTGGTGACCATTGTAACCAAACAGAACATTAAATGGAAAGCAAACATTTTGATTGGAAGAGGAGATGAGGGGAAATCTTCCGATGGGGTCACGGGTTCTAGTGACAGCTGTCTAAAAGGTGAATTCCTCTGACCTCGGCGAGATTTCCTCTCACTTCCGGTGTCTCATGGGAAATGGAAGTGGAGGGGAATCTCCTTGATGGGACACAGTCAGTACATAAAAAACTGACAGGGGTTCTAACCCTTTCCTTCTATACCAAAACTAAAAAATCTACTTTAACCAAATCATGTAAATCAACCATTGAAATACCAAACCCAACACCTCTTATCCTCACCACAAGCAGAAACCTTCAACACTTCAAATTTATACCTAACACCTTGTCCCTCCAATGTGATCACTTCACTCTTTATACTGCAACTATAACCTGAACCCCTAAACATGACAGAACCCCTAACACTAAAAGAACCCCCTAAAACCCCTCACTTGTCACATTGGTTGTGGAAGTGATGAAAACACTCTCCTGTGCTGAGATCTATCAGGAAATATTTTAGCTGCACAAACGGCATCATCCTATGAACCAGATTCTCATTTATCACCAAATTTCTCCAGATTCTGCTCAGATATCCGGTAATATGATCATTTTATACATCTCCTGACACCCCCAGATATCTTTACATGACCTTTCATTACCCATAATCCAGCATGAAGGGGCTCAGTGAAGGTGGTGGTGAAGGTGTGTAAGTGTCGGATCGGGTCACACAGATCATAAAAGGACAGCTGTCCGGCCTCATAATCCAGATAGATCCTGACTCTGTCAATGGGGTTATCGTGAGGTATGTAACCCGACATCTTGTCATTTACTTTAACCAAATCATGTAAATCAACCATTGAAATACCAAACCCAACACCTCTTATCCTCACCACAAGCAGAAACCTTCAACACTTCAAATTTATACCTAACACCTTGTCCCTCCAATGTGATCACTTCACTCTTTATACTGCAACTATAACCTGAACCCCTAAACATGACAGAACCCCTAACACTAAAATAACCCCCTAAAACCCCTCACTTGTCACATTGGTTGTGGAAGTGATGAAAACACTCTCCTGTGCTGAGATCTATCAGGAAATATTTTAGCTGCACAAACGGCATCATCCTATGAACCAGATTCTCATTTATCACCAAATTTCACCAGATTCTGCTCAGATATCCGGTAATATGATCATTTTATACATCTCCTGACACCCCCAGATATCTTTACACGACCTTTCATTACCCATAATCCAGCATGAAGGGGCTCAGTGAAGGTGGTGGTGAAGGTGTGTAAGTGTCGGATCGGGTCACACAGATCATAAAAGGACAGCTGTCCGGCCTCATAATCCAGATAGATCCTGACTCTGTCAATGGGGTTATCGTGAGGTATGTAACCCGACATCTTGTCATATTTTAGATAACACCCATTGTCATAACTGTAGAAACCCCAGGACTTGTTATTCCTTCCAATCTCTGACTGGTCTCCTCTCCTCTCTATACTGGGATAACACATCCCGACTGCACAGTTTTCTGATTCACTGACATCCACTTCCCAGTAATGTCGCCCTGAGTCGAAACTCTGACTGCTTAATACCTGGGACCAGAACTGAAATCTCTCCGGTGTTTCTGCCTTATAAATGATGCTTGTACATAAAGTATGTGAATCAGATAATTCTTAAAATGTCCAAATGCAATTTTTTTCCTTAGTATTGGAAAGAGTAGAGAAGGATCAGAACCCCTTTAGAGGTTTTTCTGCAATCTGGGGCTCCATTAAAGTGATTTTCCCTCATTTCCTTTCCTGCTGACATTTTACCAGATAGGAAGTGAAGAGAGCTCTGTAACAGCAACCCAGAGAGAAATAATGTTTCTTTAATATAGAAGGAAAAGAACTCCGGTACAATTTTAATTCCTGTCTGTGTCCCTGTTGCAGATTTTGTCTTCATTCCTGTCTGGAAAAAATGTTGCCAGCTGTACAGGAAATTAGGGGAAATCTCAATAATGGAGTCCCAGATGACAGGGACAGATATTTTCCAACCCTGTCCTGGCACGGGGAAGTGTGTGTGTTGGGGGGGGGGATGCTGGTGACATTCTGTATTGCTGACTTTTATTATAATGTATTGCTGGGACTTGTAGTCCCGCATAGCTGGTAGTATTCTGAATTGCAGTATGATGATTCTACCGCAATGCAGAATAGCTCCAACTATGTAGGACTGCAATACCCAGCAATGCATTATATTTTTAAGTAGGGATACACCACTGCCAGTGCCAGTGAGTACTCGTGAAAATGCCCCGATACTAAGCACAGATACCAGTGTTCTGTCAAGAACGCAGACGTAATCGAATTTGCTGACCTCAGCATCTGCTCTTGCGCACAGACCAGTATTATCGAGGAAACCGGCGTATATTTAAAAAGTATTTAGTCTAAATCGTTAATTGTGACCGTTAATAATATTCCATCCTTCATTTACTGCCATGGACGGTATATTATTAACGATTTAAACGAAATACTTTGTAAATAAATGCCGGTTTCCTTGTTAATCCCGTCTGCACGTAAGCGCAGATACTGGGTCGGCGTTTTCGACAGAACACCGCACTAAAATTTTAAACTAGCGGCTGCCTGTATTCCCGCGCTTGCTGGGGACCTCGGCAGCCTTCCTGTTAACCATGCGGTGCCATGGCGGTTGGGGGGGACCCTTCATGTTTCTTGCACTGGGGCACTGAGGGTTCTATTTACGCTTCTGGTGAGTGCCTTCAGTTTGTTGCAGTTTTAGTGGATAAACAATGACGGTAACCCTATTTTTGTCCAAAAACCTGACTGGCTTAAAGAAGATGAATCACCAAGGGTAGCAAATCATGATACATCTTCCCATTTCATCCTATATTTTCCATCTTCTCTCTGCCAGTATATAAATGTGTATGAGCCCCATTTTTCTCACCCCCCAAAAAAATCTAGTTTGATTTTTTTACAGATGCGGCTGCCTGAGGTCCCCAGCAAGCTATGACCTCAGGCAGCTGCATCTGCCTGAATCGTCATCTTGTGAGCCGGGCGCCTGTAAACAGGCACAGGCTGGCCCGCACATCTTCTCATCCTTCCCTGGCCCTTCCTGATAGCATGCTGCCTGCCTCCAGACCCCTGGTGAGACCCCCGCACTTCCCACACAGCCACCTGAGAGCTCGCATATCTCACCTGAGAGTCCGTACAGCCACCTGAGAGCCCATGGAGTCTACCTGAAAGCCCACATAGGCCACATGAAACCCTTGAGACATCAGGGCACCACCTGAGAAAAACACAGAGTATGTAGCTTCATATTATTTTGTATTGCTGTATAATGTATTGCTGGTATTTGTAGTCCTCTATAGCCGGTCTCCTTACTCCCTCCACTGGCTGTCTCTTCTTACTCTTTATCCTGGCTTCCTCTCCTCGCTCTCTCCTATATATTCTCCACAAAAAAAAAAGTGTTTGGGTTTCGCTTGAAGAAAAGGTGGCAACCCTAGTACAGAGAGAGCTCCATAGAGGCCTAGAGGTGTTCTCAGAGAGCATTCTCGGGCATCTTCCTGTGACCAGAGAACATCTTCAGGGTACAGCAGATGACTTCAGGACCAGCAAGGGTGTCAGGTTGAGGGAAAGGAGACGCCCGTCTCTCGATGACGGACATCACAGCTGCAAGATTGAATCTGGAAGTGGTGAGAGGCCTCTGGACAATTGTGTTACTTCTGCAATTCTATTCAGCTCACAGTATGGGCCCCAACAATGGCTAACCTAGACTATTGCTGCTGGGCAGTAGTATAGAGAGCTGGAGATCAATTGGGACTGAGACTTTAGCAATCAGGTATTTAAAGTCAAAGATGGCAACTGAGATAGTTAAGTATTGCATATTTCATTATATAGATAGCTGCGGCTGCTGAGGGTCTGAATACCCAATGTATATTGCTGATAGTTTTTTCTTTCAATGATTGTGTCTCCTTTATGTAATGCTTAACAAATATATACCAGATGCTTAGTAAAGCTGTTACAAAACTCTCTAAGGTGTGTCGTTGTGCTGTGGATCCTGTTTGGGCGGCACATTTGGGCTTAGGGACAGAAATACCCGGGTTATTCTGGCGGCTCCTTCGGGGGTGAGCGCTACAAGTGCAACACAATGATGTGAACTACACTCACTGCAGATCATTTGTTTTTATTGTCTATGTGTTTGGAATGCGTTTATGAACATATCCAAACACATGTGATGTGAACGGGCCATAAAAGCTCAAATTTGATACATGAAAGTCATTTTTTAAATTTGCAGCTTTCCCATAAATGATCCCTGGTGACCCCATAATTAAAGTCCTTGTTCAGTCACTTCCTGTTAAAGGGTGACAACTGCCTCCTAACTGAGCTGCTGCTTTGTCACCCCGTCTCATGTGCTCCTGGTGCGGGCTACAAGTGGCCATGCCTACACACGTTGGGTGGACATGGTCCTCCATTGTCACTATCAGGAAGCCGGTCCAGAGCAATGATGTGCTGCTGATGTTGGAGCATGTGCATGTAGACAGGAAGTGGCTGAGAGAGGCTGCAGGAGATCAGAAGCACTGAGACTGGAAAAAGGTGAAAAACTGGATTTTTGAAGAATACAATGGAGATTGTTTATGACACACAGTGCTGAGGACAAACTAAATGTCATCCAGAGAGAGTTTACATCTACTTTATACCCGCCCCCCACCAGTTACACACGTTACAATCTGATACTCACATTCATTGTACAATCTGTATGTAGTGATGAGATTAGTTTTATTCTTATAGAATTTTAAAGCAAACACGCTGAGAGAAATGGAAGTCATCACTGAGAGAGAATGCTGTGAAAATGCTGTTTGCTGATCCATTTATTTCAGTACTTTGAATCTCTACTCGGGAACAGATTTGCCATTCACACAGATCATAAAAGGACAGCTGTCCGGCCTCATAATCCAGATAGATCCTGACTCTGTCAAAGGGGTTATTGTGAGATATGTGGATCAGTATATTGTCATGTAATAGATAAAACCCCCTGACATGCCTGTACAACCCCCAAGACTTGTTATTCCTTCCAATCCCTGACTTCATTCCTCCCCTCTCTATACTGGGATAACACATCCCGACTGCACAGTTTTCTGATTCACTGACATCCACTTCCCAGTAATGTCGCCCTGAGTCGAAACTCTGACTGCTTAATACCTGGGACCAGAACTGAAATCTCTCCGGTGTTTCTGGACGATTCTGCCTTATATCTGACCTGGATACAGTTTTCATGTCCTCTGATATCTGTAGATTATTATGAGCTGTGTTTACATCCAGTACTATATCTGAAGCTTCCTGTATAATGAAGCAGACATTTACCCCTTTCATCATATCAGATAACCCCGAGTGTAATGTGTGTGAGAGTCCAGCCACATCCAGATCCCCCCCATCATGGAGGAGTTTATCATGTCTCTCTCTGTCCTCATCATCTCCCTCCTCAGTATCACACAAGTCCCCTGTGTCTGATTCCTGTAAGACAGTCAGTGGGTCAGTCATGTTACACATCTCCTCAATGTGACCCATCTTCCTGGACAGCTCCGCCTTCTTTATTTCCAGCTTCTGGATCAGGTTAGGATGTGAGAGCCGCTCTTCCTGCCTGGAGATCTCCCTCAGGACTCTCTTCTCCAGGTCTTCCGGATGTCTCCTGAGGTCTCTGAAGAGGGCAGTGACTCTCTCTGTTACACCAGCTTCTTTTTCTTGTAATTTTCCCTTACGTTCCTGCAGACTCTGAATTTTTTTCTCAGTCTCCTCTCTCTCTGTGATCAGTTTTTGCAGAAGATTGCTGAGCTTCTGTTTCTTCCTCTCAGAGGCCTCATCCAGAGTCTCCACCTTGTGTCCCTGGTGTTCTCCATCCAGCCTGCAGGACACACAGATACAGGCAGCATCAGCAATGCAGTAATACGCCAGGATCTTCCTATGGATGGAGCATTTTCTCTTCTCCATGGAAGTGGTGGGTTCAGTTAAGACGTGTTCTGGTGACTTGCTGTGGACTCTCCGGTGATTATCACACAGAGAAGCTTCACATAGCAGACAGGATTTAACAGCAGGTACAGGAGAGTGAATACAGTAAGTACAGAAGATCCCAGTCTTCTCCTGATCTGGTTGAGTAGATCGGAAAGTCTCCGCTATGTTACGCAGTGTTATGTTTCTCTGCAGTACAGGCCGATCCTGAAACTCTTCTCTGCACTCAGGACAGGAATAACCTTCAGACCCCTCCTGTGTATCCAACACACAATCAATACAGACCCGGCAGAAGTTGTGTCCACATCTCAGGTTTACAGGATCTGTATAAGTGCTCAGACAGATGAAACAGTCCAGCTCCTGTCTCAGATCAGCAGATGCCATTGCTGACAGCAGAAGAGAGAAATGAAAGTCAAAGTATCGGACACGTCTCACATTTTTCTGCACAGGGAGAGGCTGAACTGGTCTTACAACTTCTATCTGCAGGAAGTATGTGAATAAAACTGAATCTCTATAAGTTGAAGTGTTCGTTCACATCTTTTAAAAAGAGACAAAATACAACACTGAGTAAGCGCATGAAGTTCAAATAGCAGTTTACATGTTATTTTGTTTAGGGTGTTACATGTGTTTCATATATTCTCTATAAGGCCTCATTCAGACAGGGCGTGCACGTCCATGCGGCGTGCATGCCTGTAAATGTGCGAATCCCGGGAGGGACAGGTGCTTCCGCACGGATGTGTACGCCCATCTGAATGAGGCCAAAATTATAAATTTTTCAATCTTAAAGGACAACTTAATTTTTAGTTCAGCTTCCTCTCATTCACTATCCGATGCTCCAGGTTATGGGGGGCCCTTGTGTTCCTTCCATACAATGCAGGACTGCTGGTCCTGCATTGTACGTGATGATGTCAGAGAGCTGTGTCCATCCAGGCAGCAAAAGGAAACAACTTCACGGGACTAGTCACACAGAGAGGATGAATCCTCCAGGAGTGAGCTACAATTTAAGCATTTGTACATATTCCCCCCTAGCCAAACAAATATGTAACCTATGCAGGTGGGGAGGCCGCGGGGAGATATTTAAAAGCAGATAAATGTCCTCCCTACCCGAGTGCAGGCCACCTTGTAAAATACTTGTAAATACAGTTCTAGGCTGGGTGATAGGTTGGGCCCCCCGTTTCTGTAT
>NW_017306756.1:798853-810838 GCF_000935625.1 Nanorana parkeri | reverse complement strand
GTTTGATTCAGCGAAGGATTCGGTGAATCTTGTTCAAACTTTAGCAAACCCGAACTTAGAGGTGAATTCCATTGAAGTCAATAGGGGGGAAATCTTGTAGGTAAGCTCTGGCTATTTTTCTGGCTAATAGGCAAACTACTGCCATGAAATGCATGAGAAGCTAGTCACTGCCATGGGGGACATGTTCTACTGGAAAAAAGGTAAAAATAATTAAATCCATGCTGCGGAGAGAGGATCTTTTTATGTGACTTAGAGGGCACTTTCGAAAGTTAAAAAATCATTTGACCCTTTCGCTGCCATAGCACTTTTTGCACATATCCTAAAATGCACATTTTAGGCCTGAAGATTACTTGAAACCACCTAAGAATTATATATTTCCTGAAAGCAGAGACCTTGTAGAATAAAATGTTGGCAGTTGTTATTTTTTATTTATGTCACATGATGTTAGCCTTTTTATCAAACCCAAATTTTCAGTAAACATTCGATTTGAATACATTTTGCTGCACATAAACACATTATAACGCTCAGTCTTTTTGTATAATATAATGGATGATTTTGCAGCAAGAAAATAAATACTTAACATCTCTTACTTTAAAATTGTGTGGGTCTGTGCATGCCCCGGAAACGCATCAGCCTATAGTTTACATGGCGCCACCGATACCTGTGACTGCTTGCGTACTGGAGGGTGTCTGTGTTAATTCACCTGACCCTGGTGGTGTGGATTGGTCCTGGCTTTGTTGTGCTTGTATTACATACTTTCTAAATACACTTTTGGTCAGATTACACGTCCAGCATTGTTTCAAAGAACTCTGGAAGTACTGGCATGGATTCCGGATGAACCGTTGGAAGTACTGGTAGGGACTATCTGAGAAACTTCTATATCTATCAGCAGCTGTGGCCGGGTGACACCTAAAACTACCAGACTAGTGCAACAGCCAAGGAGGAGAAGACTAAAACTGGAGCAGAGAAAATCTGGAGCAGTTGCCCATGGCAACCAATCAGCTTATCTCTTCAGTTTGTTCAGTTAAGATTTGAAAATGAAACATAGAAGCCGATTGGTTGCCATGGGGAACGGCTCCAGATTTTCTCTGCTCTAGTTTTGATAACTCCTCCTCATATATGTTTATGAAGCTGCTGGGTACAGGACAACCTTGCATGTGTGTAGAACTAAACGTAGAAGATCAACTGCAGAGCTGATCTGTGATAACAGCATTGCGGAAATAGCTCCTCTGTACAGGGATTGATGTGATTGTCTCAGTGTTCTCTGTACAGCGCTGAGGAATATGTCAGAGCTATATATGTTTATGTTTCTCTGCAGAGCAGAATGACTCCTAGACCTTTCTCTGCCCTAAATACATGAATATAATTCAGACTCTTCCTGTGTATCCAACACACGATCAATACAGACCTGACAGAAGTTGTGTCCACATCTCAGGTTTACAGGATCCGTATAAGTGATCAGACAGATGGAACAGTCCAGCTCCTGTCTCAGATCAGCAGACGCCATCGCTGACATCAGAAGAGAGAAACGAAAGTTTTGGATTCTCAGAAACCAGAGGACACGCCTCACATTGTTCTGCACAGGATGAGGCTGAACTGGTCTTACAACTTCTGTTTAAATGTCTATAGAATGAAATGATATTTCCATACATGAGAGTGTTCTGGTCACATGATGTAGTGACGGTTAGACTTGTTCGCATCTTTTGAAAAGAGAACTCCAGACAAAACACAACACGGAGCAAGTACATGCGGAGTGATTTCCTGATTACATGTGTTTTGTATTGTAACATTAGATATAGAATGTGGGATGATAATATTACAGATATGTTCATCATTCAAAATCTGAATAGGCATCTTGGACCTGGACATCTGAGGAATTCACACCTCTGTGCTAATGAGTCTCTGACTAAAACTTCCCCTCCGGCTCCCTGACAAGATCCTGTAGACTTGTGGCTGTAGATAAAGGTGGACAACTATCACCTCACTGGAAGCAAGCCATCAAACGTTCCTCCAGACTTGGCGACTGCAAATCAGAAAGGAGGGAAAACTCATTCCACTTTGGAGCATTGCACTGACATCATTACTCGTGTCTCAAAGGTCAGAGGGAATATGTTTCATCTCCCATAAGATCTACATTAGTAAGTGAGGGGAGATGAGAGTTATTCCTTCTGATAGTACGAGCTGCATACAGATACAAAATGCCATGGCCTGGTCTTGTAGAACCACCCAATGACCCACCAAATGGTTATATGGACCCTGCCCAAGGCAGTCATGTCTAGTTTGGATTCGCTGTGATCAGAATGATGCGGTGGTCCTGATAATTTTAACTCCAACCCAGCCTTCAGAACCGGCAAATCCATATAACCTAAAGTCACTTCAGAGGTAAGAACTTTCCTCACACCTGACAGGGTACCACCCCACAAAGGTGATTGGCCAAGGAGGAAGAATCCATCCCACACCGCTACCTCTATAAAATAAAGTAACATGAATGTAAACATTGCAATTTATCTGGAACTTGTTGTTGGGACATTACAACCCTGGTGAAGAGGATGACCATGATTTGAGAGCCGTCAGCTCTTGGTAATTCTTTAGAACTTTAAACTTGCTACTGAAAAAGGTTTTAAAACAAAGATAAACTAAACTCACCAATACTTTATTCCTTCAGTCCACCCCACCAATGCTAACACCTCACCAGAGACACCCCAACATCCCATTACACCCCTCTTTGGAGGATGATGATGATGGTCAACCTCAGTACAGAACTTGCAGTATGAAGAGCTGAAGGTTACATCTTTCTAATTTTCATTAAAATGTAAAATAAGTACAGTAATACCTTGGTTTACAAGTAACTTGGTTTGAGAGCGTTTTGCAAGACAAGCAAACATTTCTGAAAAATGTTGCCTTGATATACAAGCAAATGTCTTGCAATAAGAGCAAAATTTTGTAGAAAAGCGCCACCAGAATAAGGCTGTAGCAGTGCGAGCGATGAATCTGTTTAACGACAATGCAATGTCACATTGGATAGATTCCTTGTTAAGGTTTCGCAAAATGAAAAATATTCCATTGAGTCAAGAGATAGCAGTGATTCCGTTAGTGATGGTGAAAGTCGTCCTGCACAATAATCCTCCTCTCTCTTGTCCCCCTCACACCAGCCACGAAGGTACTGGTAATTGGTTTATTTTTCTTTATATTTTATACAGTATTATATTGCAGTACAGTATTGTAATCATTTTATATGAATATTTTTGGGTTGTGGAACGAATCATCTGAATTTCCATTATTTCCTGTGGGGAAATTCGCTTTGATATACAAGCGCTTTGGATTACAAGCATGCTTCCGGAACGAATTATGCTCTTAAACCAAGGTATTACTGTATTACGGCCTATGAGGAGAGTACTTGCCTGTGGTACGGGGTCATTCCAATGTCCTTAGTTGAATGTCCCTTTAGCCACCCATCAACCGGGGAGAGGTTAATCAGATGTGTATAATAAAATGTCCCATAGTATGACCCCCTGCAGGTAGGGATGGGGATAATAATAAAATGGCTTTGTACCTCCACAATACTGGGAAAGAATCTGACACTTGCACAGAATCAAACTTAACCCTTGCAGTAAGGCTCACCCCACACTGGAAAGGTTAAGTGCTCATTTTGGTCTAGGGTAGACCTGGGCATTTCATGGCTTGTTGGCCGTATCCGGCCCTTGGTCTGCAGCTGTCAGGCCCAACGACCCGTACTCCGTTATGGCTGACTGATTGGGTACAACCACTGCAAGCCATAGCCCAGTGAAAGATGATGAATGGTCCATGTTCAGACTGCATTTCTCTTCAGTCCTTGTGGTTTCCAAGCAACGAATGATGTCAGAGGTTCTCCTCTGCAGTCATTGGTTGCTAGGACTGATGGATGGTCCTAGCAACCAATGATGTCAGGGCTCCTTCTCCATGTTCTCTCCTGCAGCTCCTGCCCATGGACTTTTAAAAAATAGGAACTTAAAATGGTAGGTGCGGGGGTTGGGATTCGGCATGTGTAGTTTCCTGCCCAGCAGCAAATAACACACAATACTGTGCGACACACCTAACATGCGTTACAGTGTGGCAGGTGCATTGCATGCACTGTGAAGGAATATGGATCATATTAAGAAAATGTATTTTCCTATGTTTGAATTTGTTTCATTTGCTTTGTGACTTTCCTTACTCAGCTTTAGCGTTGCTATGCGCAACCAAGATATATCCTGTATCGGGAGGTGCGCCGAGGATGCATGAAAAGAAAGCAGAGGGAGGATGCTACAGGCAGAAGATATCTTTGACTAACCAATTAGCGAGAGACACAAGACTTTAACTAACAGCTCCTCTAGTTTACCCAATAGTACAAGACATTTAGAGGTAACAGAGGTGGGCATATGTGTGACGAGCACTCTCCTGTTATCTGTGTATAAAAGAGAGAGACCGCCCTGAATAAATTAGAAGCTTTATAAACCTTAACCCTGTGTTTGTGATTTTTCCGGTGCACCGAACACAACATAATTAGGAACAGCAGCAGATATCTTGTGTGAACCCAGTTGTGGTTCTGATCCATTTCACACTACTTTTTCAACTGCACTGCAATGCACAGTACTATGGCCCCACGTGTTCCCAAATGAATGGCAAAGCAATGCACCTGATGAACTGTAATGCACAGTAGGTGCTTGGCCCTCCACAGCCATCACAGTTTCCTATGTGGCCCCCTGAGAAAATAAATTGGCCACCCCTGGACTAGGGTGTAAAATAACAATGATATACTCACCCAAACCTTGGTCCTGCCTGACTACTAGTCCAGTCCCTGCAGGCTCTCTCCCCCTACAACCCAGCAATGGAATGTTCCTCTGTAGCCTTACATCTAATACACTGTATTACACATGGGGGAATTTATCAAAACTGGAGCAGACAAAACCTGGAGCAGTTGCCCATGGCAACCAAATCAGCTTCTGTCTTCAGTTTGTTCAGTTAAGATGTGAAAATGAGAGAGAAGCTGATTGGTTGTTGTGCACAGCTGCTCCAGATTTTGATAAATTCTCTCCATGATGTCTCAGGTATCCTTAAGGTCCCCACACACCTTACTATAATCGTACGATAATCGCGGGAAATCCCGCGATCGAAC
Source organism: Nanorana parkeri (assembly GCF_000935625.1). Classification (NCBI taxonomy): domain Eukaryota; kingdom Metazoa; phylum Chordata; class Amphibia; order Anura; family Dicroglossidae; genus Nanorana; species Nanorana parkeri. The sequence goes on along the minus strand of NW_017306756.1, from coordinate 805,704 downwards.
GATTATCGTAAGGTGTGTGGAAGCCGTGCGACCTCTGCTACTGTAAGGTCGCACGACTTTAAACTTACGGACATGTTCGAAAACCCGCCGAGCATCGTACGACGTTCGGCGGGTCTGTGGCATGTCTGTACGATAAAAGCCGTATGGGCCGGTGTGTGCAAGCGCACACTGCCCGTTCGGCATTGCGGTCATCCGAAGCCCGCCCCTCAGGGGGCGTGGCTTGCGATCATTGCAAGTACGATCTGCCTATGCAACATAGGCAGATCGTACGTTTTTTTAAGTACCTCACAACCATCGCAAGACAAAAGTCTTGCGATGGTTGTAAGGTGTGTCCCCAACCTTATACTGCCAGCCTAAATTTAAAGAGTGAATACTGACCATATAATATACAGGTCACACTCATCCGGTGAGTGCAGGTGAGTGTCACACGAGGGCGTATCACAAGAGGATTCATTTCAAGAGCACAATTGGAGATCACCATCTTTGGGGTGGAAGCCAATCACAATTTTGGACAATTGGCACATGGTGGGCTGGTGGATATTAATATATTGGTTGAGCGACATTGATATGAGACTTATATTTATATATTTGGATTGAAAGATTGTATTTGTGTACAAGTGTTTGATTCACAACAGTTAGGTGATTGATGAGAACAGTAGTTCGGATTGGTATCTATATTGAGATGTTTGTTTAATTATACATTGGTTTAGTAAAGCATGCACATTAATGTGTGAAGCACTGATTTACAGCGCGGTACAAATGACTATTATATGGCTGATAACAGGGGGTCACTGAAACACACTGCAGCTGTTATATTTAATGTTCTCACATTGGGTTGGGATAGTAGAGGGCTGAGAATACAAACGCGGATTTCTATGTGTATAAGTTCTGGAGGACCCAGTTGTTTTAGTAAGGTTACATAGTTACATAGTTACATAGTATTTGAGGTTGAATAAAGACATTAGTCCATCAAGTCCAACCTATCTTGTCGTTTGTGACTAGCTTCCCGCTTCCATCCTTTATTGGGCCTATCTGCTCCTTTCTCACCTTTTTACTGTTAATATATTGGTAAAATGTTTTGGGGTTCTTTTTACTATCTGCGGCGATATGCTTTTCGCACTCAGTTTTAGCTGCCCGGATTTCTAGTTTGCATTTTTTGTTACATTCTATGAAGGTTGATTGTCAAACTTCATAGAAATTGATTTTGCAGTCAAATTCTCAATTTTGTTGTTTGCCAAAGTTCCCCCAGCAACAGGAATCAGAGAAAACCTTCCTATTGGATCATTTCTATCAGTTTCCCCGAGAAAATTGTCCCGGGACCCCCCCCCGCCTCTCTGACAGACATGACACAATCTTTACAGGACCGGTAAGAAAGGATACAATACATACAACATCTATAGATGACTGGGAAGTGCGGTCAGTGGTAGAGTTTGTATCTGATGGCGGGCACAGCACTCCATGGAAGGACACACTCATTTCACATTGTTTCATTCGCTGTGATCAGTAGAAGGAGTGTGAAGGAGATTTTCAGTGTCACAGTTGAGTCATTGACTATCACCGGGGTTATATGGGGGATTTGTTCTATATCTCCTCCTCTTCCAGGAATGGATCTTTACCCATCAATAAGAGACAATTCTGGAGGTCCCATTAAGAAATGACGGACTGCACATAATGTCATGTTCTGAGGGAATGACACCAACACCATGACATGACAAGCTGAGATGACTTCCAAATATTATCTCTGATCCTATAACAAGATCCAACATGGAATCTGATCTGTACATCTCTATGTAGTGGCCTCCTCATCGCTCCATTGTCTGACGGGGATTTATTTTTACCTAGAACAAGTATAAGGAACATTTTCTATAGATATTGTGTCTAAAGAGAGTTTCCTTATCAGCCAATCATATTCGAGGTGTTGTGTTTCTAGTAATGGCTGGAGAATGAAAATAGGAATCTGATTGGTTGTTATGGGGATAGCAGACAGGTCAGGTATTAGACACATCTATACATGAGGCCCCTGTGTGTACCCATCATCTCTATGACAGGATTTCCTTTGTCTCTATCATATGACACTATCTGATATTTACATACATGGCAGTAAGGACAATCCCTCCACCGCGTCCTACAACGGCCTAAATACAAATCTTCCCATTAAAGATGAACTCTAAGGACACATAACAACAAAACTGAATGTACTTCTGTATAGAACTGTCATATACACTGAGTGGCCAGATTATTATGACCACCCCATCAGTACTGCTGAAATGGATCAGAACCACAACTGGGTTCACACAAGATGTCTGCTGCTGTTCCTAATTATGTTGTTTTCGGTGCACCGGAGAGAAATCACAAACTCAGGATTAAGGTTTATGACGCATCTACTTTATTCAGGGCGGCCTCTCTCCTTTATACACAGATAACAGGAGAGTGCTCGTCACACATATGCCCACCTCTGTTATCTCTAAATGTCTTGTACTATTGGGCAAACTAGAGGGGCTGTTAGTTAAAGTTCTGTGTCTCTCGCTAATTGGTTAGTCAAAGATATCTTCTGCCTGTAGCGTCCTCCCTTGGCATTCCTTTCATGTGTCCTCGGCGCGCTCCCGAATAGAGGTTATATCTCTTGGTTAAGCATAGCAACGCTAAAAAGCTGAGTAAGGAAAGTCACGGAGCTAGGAAGCAAATGAAACAAATTCAAAACAATTTAAAACATAGAAAAGGACATTTTCTTGATATGATCCATATTCCTTCACACTTCGTTGGGCCACGAGATGACTTCACGAGCTGACTTCATTGGGCCGCCTCGTGACTCCACGAGATGATGAAAGGTGATGCGAGGAATCTGACACGGCACTGTTGCCCTTCTGTTGTCTTGTACCAGTCTTGCCCCTCCCCCGTTCTGCCCTAACATTGACTAGTCGCTGACGGCCACAATGCACACGTTCAGACCCAGATTTGCGGCTGACAGTCCGGTCTTTAAACACTTTAACAACAGCTGCTCTTGAACATTTAACAAATTCTGCTGTTTTGCTGATACTCGCTCCATGGCTCCGAGCGCCAACAATCATCCCACGTTCAAAGGCTGTTACATCGCGTTGTTTCCCCGTATCTTCAGAAACAAATCACTTCTACTGTCTTGGTAACCAACCTGCTTCCCTATTTATAATGGTCCCGCCCTCGAGCAACTTCAGCGCCAAATTATAGCTAATTTGCCTACAAACGTCAGGTGGTCATAATAATCTGCCCACTCAGTGTATATTAGAACCTGTCCTTGTATCCCCTATAAAGAGGCACTCCGGGTGTGGGGGAGGGTTCAGCACTCAATCTAATCACGGCTCTACTGCTTTGAACAGTGATCTCAGACAACATTTTGAACATATAAACTCTGACAAAGGACTTTCATTATTTGCTCCCTTTTGATCTATGTGTTTTGTTATATTGTTATATCTGTTCAATAAGTGCAAACATTTCTGTTGAATCCAGTGTTCTCCTCTGTAGTCTGCAGTCTTATCTTAAGTAGTGTTATCATCCCTGCTCAGGTTACCTCCAAACTATAGTAAACCTCCATCTTATGCTAGGGAGGAGGGGGTATTGTGTGGTCCTAACACTTTCTATCTTAGAATGACAAAGCTGCTTCTCCGTTGACACAATACAGCATTGTCACCCAATGACAGGAAGTGAAATACAGGAAAAAAAGCCAGAATAAAGAACTTCTTCAGCCACCACACCTGTGGACTAGTAAATTGCACTATATTACATTTTTGTGTTTCATTCAAGATACAATTTAACATAACACATCAGATAAACAGTTCACCTTAACCCCAAATAGCAATATAACACTTAACTCCTTCAATCCAACCCTAACCTCTAGTCGTATCCTAACCCCGAATGCTAAATGAACCCCTGAATGTTCTCGTTGCTATTATTGGGCAGTGGAGGTGCTCAGAGTACACTCTCCTGTGCTGAGATCTCCCAGGGCCAAGAATGTGGTGTACGGACCCTCTGATATAGACAATATGATAGCTGCACCTCAGGTATCATCCCATTGTATGAACAATTAACCCGATTCAAATATCTGTGATGTCAGCAGATCCTGGGCAGAATTCATACAATATGATCATTTTTCATATGTCCTGACCCCCCCAGATATCTTTATATTGATGTTTTTATTGTCATGTTTTAGGAAATTCTGATTGTTAAACCTTTATAAGTCACCAGGAAAGGTAAACACAGCTTGGGGAAACCATACAGAGCAGTAGCTTCCTCACACGTGCAGGAACAGCAGGACCCTGTGGTTGCCCCTGCCTGCCTGCATCTTGTGTCCGGTTTTCAGCTAACTTGAAAAACTCCAAACCCTTGTTTTTATAATACGTCTTTACGCAGAATGCACACCGAGTGAATGACCATTGGCATGCGTATGTTTGGTTCTTATTTGATGCTGAGTTTTGGTGAAATTACTTTGTGATGTTATAGAGCTCTAACAGCTTTGGAGGAAATAATCTACTGCAGGGAAGTGTAGTAAAGATGAAGTATAAGGGCCGGCGCACACCTAGGCGACACCCCACCGTGCGGCAATCATGCACGATTCCACACGGATTGCCGCACGGTCAGGTGTCGCGCAGGTAGGCACCGATCGCGCTGTGGGTGCCATTATTTTCCAATTGCACCCCAGTCGTGCCGGGGTCTATCGCCATGATTCCGCCCGTTCTCCTAAAACAGCTGCTCGTCGTGTATCGCAGAAAAAAGGTGCACTTGCATGATTGCCGGCGGTGGGGTGTCGCCTAGGTGTGCACCGGCCCTGAGGACCGGTGCACACCTAGGCGATTTATCGCGCGGTTTGAGTCACGATTGCATCCCAATGTTTCCCCATGCTCTTCTTGGCCTCAGTTCACACCATCGCAGTCAGTTCCAGACCAGACCAGAAAAATACTGCGTGTCACATTTTGTCTGTTCTCGAACGTCCTAGAACGCGCACAAACATGTCAAAAACGCGTCAAAAACCCACCGGAATGCAACGCAATGGGAAAATAGAATTTGGGGGGCTGGTTTGGATGATCTCTTCACCCCTGGACTTCCTGCTTCTGTGGAGAGAAAGATTTGTGAAGATAGGAACCATGATGGCTGAAGTGGACACCGAATTGTTTGTAGAACTTGTGGAAGCCTGCCCAGAGCTGTATGATCCGAGGCATGGCCAGTATAAGAACAATAATAGGAAGATGGACAAGTGGAGAGGCATTGCTGCCCAGGTTGTCCCTGGCTATGATCATTTGAGCAGATCTGAAAAGAACAACTGTGGTAACTTCATGTCTCTTATATGCAAGCATTGTGCTGCTCTTTTCCTGGCTATCTGTAGGTCTTACAGAGGTCTCCCAGCAAGACCTAAAATTGAACGCTGCAAAGCGCAACGCAGTGCGTTCCAGATCTGGTCCAGAAAATGATGTGAACCTGCCCTCATGAAGAAGATGGACGGCATTTATACTTTATATTGAGCTGTGTGTCTGGAGTTCGGATTTGACAAACAGAAAACCTGAAACACAAAGTTCATGTAAAAAGTATCTGATAATGGAATCCAAATCTCCATAAAAAGCCATTTGTGTGACTTTGCTGCGCGGCTCTCGCTCTCTGTTATCTGACATTTTAGGATCAATGAGGGATGAAAGTGACATTTCTCAGGATTCTTCTACAGGAATAATGCGCAGGAAGTCAGATCCGTCACCCACTGTACAATCTTCATTTTATAAACAAACAGAACTGAGAGGGACAGGTTCTCTTCCCAACCTGATCAGCCTCGGCCAGGGCATTCTGTAGCTACACATATGAATGGGGTGGGAAATACCCTGGCCGCAGCTGATTCGTCCAGGAGCGATATGTGTCATTGACAGTCTTATGTGGGCTCGGGGGAATTCAGTACGCACCAAGATCACACACATTCCTAATAAGCAGCAGGTGAGCTTTACAGCAAGACCTAAATGACCTCTGTAACTATAGACACTGGGGAGGAATTCATTCTCAACATTCCCAGCAGAAGAACTGAACTCCTTCTAAGGCTGGGCACACACCTTACAACCATCGCAAGACTTCTGTCTTGCGATGGTTGTAAGGTACTTAAAAAAACGTACGATCTGCCTATCTTGCATAGGCAGATCGTACTTGCGATGATCGCAAGCCATGCCCCCTGAGGGGCGGGCTTCCGATGACCGCAATGCCGAACGGGCAGTGTGCGCTTGCGCACACCGGCCCGTGCGGCTGTTATCGTACGGACATGCCACAAACCCGCCGAACATCGTACGATGCTCGGCGGGTTTTCGAACATGTCCGTAAGTTTAAAGTCGTGTGACCTTACAGTAGTAGAGGTCGCACGGCTTCCACACACCTTACGATAATCGTACGATCGCGGGATTTCCCGCGATTCTCGTACGATAATCGTAAGGTGTGTGGGGACCCTAAACCAGATAATTACATTTTACCTGCTCCCCCTCCCAGCAGTGAGTTGGCAGCTTTTCAGCCTTCTAATTGCCAATGTATATGCAGAGGAGGTGTACATGAAGAGGGGAGAGCAGAGTGCTGAGACCAGACTGGAACAATGTCACTGATTCTCTTGTTGAATGTTGAGGATGAATTCCTCCATTGTACATGAGGTCAGGGAGTGCTTGTGTAAACACTTATTTTCTGCTTGTCAGGAATATGTAGATAGTTGACTCCCCATAGCCTGGCCGCAGGTTCACTTCAAGTGTCTCCCCCACATGTCTCTGAGCTCTAAACCTAAAATGTATCTAAACCCAAATCTGGTCTCAGTTTGGATAGAGCAGAGAAGGGTTATGACCCTTGTCAGGTTTCTATTACTGTCTGCC
>NW_017306756.1:793214-798820 GCF_000935625.1 Nanorana parkeri | reverse complement strand
GCGCCGCCCCGCCCCCCCCCCCCCCCCGGGGGAGATTCACCCTCTCTATTTCTCTGGTGACCATTGTAACCAGACAGACAATTGAATGGAAATCAAATATTTTATGGATCTCAATGGAACAGGAGATGAGGGGAAATCTTCCAATGGGGACACATGTTCTAGTGACAGCTGTCTAAGAGGGAATTTCTCTGACCTCAGAGAGATTTCCTCTCACTTCCTGTATCTCTGGGGACAGGAGGTGAAGGGGAAACTTCCCAATGGGGCACAGACAGCAAATAAAAAAAACCTGACAGGGGTTGTAGCTATTTCCTTCTATATCAGAACTGATGGATTTATATTGTATATGTAATACTTTAACTAAAGCCTGAAAAGAGAAATGAAGGTTACATTTTCAGACATTCAGAAACCAGAGGACACGTCTCACATTTCACGGCACAGGGAGAGGCTGAACTGGTCTTACAACTTCTCTCTGCGCAAAGTATGTGAATAAAGGTCACGTCTATAAGTTGCATTGTTTGAAAGTGGGCAAAACAAAACACTGAGCAAGTACGTGAAGTTCAAATAGTTGTTTACATGTGATTTTGTTTTGGGTGTTACATCTGTGTTATATGTTCTCTATACATGAGATATTTTTCAAAGTCAAAACGACAACTTCATTTTTAGTGATGTCGTCCTTTAAAACCCAACGTGGTGCTGCTTTTATACAGTATATACTCATACAATGTGGTCCCCTACCCCCCTGCACTGCATAGGTAAGTGCTCATTTGCAAGGTGGGGTGGAATAGGTACAAATACTTACCTTACGCCTCCGGTGTCTGATGCTCCAGATTGTTGGTGGGCCCTTGCTGTCCTCCGATACAATACAGAACTGCTGGCCCTACGTTGTACACAATGACGTTAGAGAGCTACATCCAACCAGGCAGCAAAGTGAAGAGGCTTTGGGGGACTCATTGTACGGACTGGATAAAGCCTGCGGGAGTGAGAAATCAAATACATTTGTGTAGTTATTGTTCTATGTATGCTGGGAGACCCCAATGTGTGGATATTTTTAAAAGCTGATTAAAGTTGGGTTTTAAGTCCCCCCCGCCCGAGTGCAGCCCACCTTGTAAAACACTTACCTCCCTCCTGGAGCCGGATTAAAACCAAATGCAGGTGATAAGCTGAACCCCCGATTCCATATTTGTCCTCAGTGTTTGAGTAAATAACATGCTGGGTCCCAAGTAAAGGTGGGAAAATCTGCCCGGGTTCGATTCAGCGAGGGTTCGGTGAGACTCTTGTCGTGCAGAGCAGATCTATAATAACAGCACTGCGGAAAACATCAGAGCTGAAATATATAATAGTATATAATAATTATAGTGTGTGCCAGGGGGCATAGGTACTTTTGAAATGTCTATTTTAATTAAAAATTCTATTTTAATACAAGTGTCAGGGCACTTAGATAAGGCAACATATAATGACTTCTCATAATGACTTCATCTTCTCATCATCCAATCTCTTCTTCCACACAGGTATACAGATGTATCTGCTCCACCCTGTTTTAACTTCTATCTTTTTGCTGCTACATTGCTTTATGGTATACAGATTGAACCTACAGCTGGTTATTGGATGCCTATATTATTGACATATACTCACTTTCCTGTTTTGTTTGCTTAAAAGGCAATGCTATCTTTATGGCCTATGCAGGGCCAGTGCTAGGATTTTTGCCTACACAGGCAAAGTTGAATTTTTGCGCCCCACCCCCCTCCCCATCGCTGACTCGCCGCTGCTCTCCCGCACCGATGGTAAGTGAAATAGAAAAAACATAGCGCAAACAATGCCCTGTTTTTTCCGCCCTCACCCTGCAGTGCCCTCAGGCGGCCGCTTGCCTTGCCTTGCGGTAGCGCCGGGCCTGGGCCTATGCCTGTCTTCTCTTAGTGTGAAAAGTTTGCTCTTTGATCACATGCACCTTTTATCCTAATTGGTTAATTGGCATGCACTCCGCCAACCTATAGTCCTATAAATTTAGTGTGCTTATGGAGGACGGCACATTTCCTAGGAGGCATAGGTCACATCTATTTTAATACAAGTGTTAGGGCACCTAAATAAGGCACTTGGAGAAGGCGGAAATATATAGCAACAGTGTTCCTGACAGACTGCATCCATGCCCCATCCACCTCTTTCTGTTCAAATTCTGATACTACTCTCCATCACTTAACATGCTCTCTCTGCCATTGCTTCTCACAATTATGTCTTCCTAAACATTTTCCTTTACCCCCCTTCACCCTACAGTTTGCATATGTCACTCTCTCCTGTCCCAGCCTATTACTGCACTCACCACCTCCTGCTCATTCTGAACCCACATACTACAGTTACCTCCAGGACATTGGGACATGTCTTATATAAAACTCTCATCTCACTTCACTGACTCTTCTGCTTCTTCTGACTTCTGGGGATATTTCTCCCAATCCTGGCCCTCTGTTTTCTAATATTCACCCCCCAACTCAGCACTGCCTTTCCTCTGGCAGCAGCTGCAATGTACACACCCTAATTTCTATTCACCTGCTAAAACCAGGAGATGAAGTGGAAATCCATCTATCCCCACAATGTACTTTTCAAGTTCTGCATTCACATCCTTCTCCATTCCACCATTCACCTTGAAACCCACTGAATTCGGCTATTTTCGTAGGATAGCTATAATTTATCATCCTCTTGGACCAGTATCTCACTTTATTGATGACTTATCTACCTGGCTACGCTACTTTCTCTCCTCTGAATTACCCACTATCATTCTGGGTGACTTTAACATTGCTACTAACATTAACACCCCAGCTACCGCTCAACTTCTCCACCTAACTTCTTCTGTTGACTTAACACAATGAACACACATTCCTACTCATTCTGGCGCCAATATAATAGATGCAGTCCTTGCAACCTCTCCAACACCCCTTTTCCTCTCTCAGACCACAACCTTATCAGTTGCACGCTCACCAACCCTGAATCCCCCTAACCAGCACACTGTTACCTGGAGAAACCTTCGCCACTTCAACACTTCTCTTCTCTACTCTGCTACTGAATACCTCCATGACAAAATCTTACCCCTTTCCTGCCCTGACCTGATTACTTCTGTCTTCAACAGCTCACTCTCATCCTCCCTGGACACCTTGGCTCTTTTCACTACATGCAGACTTTGGCCACATCCACTACAACCATGGCAGACAGGAGATATCAGAAATCTTAAAAGACATAGCCATGCTCTTGAGCGAGTGTGGTGCAAGACTCCACCCTGTATAAAGCTGCCCTCTGAAAATATAATTCATCCCTCCGTGCTGCCAAACAGACTTATTTTGTCACTCTTATTAACACACTCTCATCCAAACCTCATCAATCTTTTCTACTGTGAAATCTCTACTATGTCCCCCAACGGCTCCAACCACTAACTCATTCACTGTCCAGGACAATGCCATTCATTTAAAAAACAAGATAGATGCGATTCATGATGGGATCCCTATTGTCCAGTCATCTTCCCTAATTAACATACCAGGCTCACCATACATTTGTTTCTTTCCTTATCTGACCCTGTCACTACAGAGGTGGTTGGAAAGCGTTTCTCTGATGCCCGCCTCACCACTTGCCGCCTGGACCCTGTTCCTTCACCACTACTTTGGTCACCCTCTTGCTCTTACCCACATTTTCAATATCTCCCTTTCTACCTCTTCCCTCTAAAACATCGGTTCTCAACTTGTGGGTCGCGACCCAAAAGGGGGTTGCGACACCTTCTGCAGTGGGTCGCGGTGTAATTTCTGCATAAAGCGGCCCATCTGCAGTAGAGAGAAATAGAGGGGGAGTTTGTAGTTCAGCCTGTGGCAACCTCATAATGTGAAACTGTCCCCTCTCTCCCGGCCTCCCCCGGGCTCTCCGATAAAGTGATATGGCCCGGGGAGGCACTCTCGGCCGGCGCATTAATATCAGGAGCCGCGGCTCCCGACAATTAAGTGAAAGTTCCAGCCCTGCCTGCACTGGAGAGTACAGCAGATATCAATCCGCCGCTGTATCTACTTGTAGGCAGTGTGCTGGAGAAACATCAGGACTTAGCCGAGGAAAGTACAGTTTAATTGTTACCACTTGCACCTGGAGACAGAGTCTTGTTAAGGAATCCCAAACATTTGAGGGTCCTGGTGTCTGCCTCCTCTGCCGGCGGTAGAGAACTTATCCCAGGCTGAAGGAACTACTGAGAACCCTGCTGCTATGACTGACTGGGACTTATCGGCAAGGGAACCGGATGCACAAATTCCTTCCACTCCTGTTGAGGATGAGCCTCTTATGGATGAAGTAACACTTAGCGATCCTGTTGTGGAGGAGGAACAGTGCCCTGTTGCCTCTGATGGACATGGACATCTGTAAGATCCGGAGCCTCGCTTACCCAAGCGTACTACCAGGGGACTGAAACCTGTCAAGTATTCTGACTATGTGACCTGACTGCTTTGGGTTGCTTGTTTTCTTGTTTGCTATATTATTGCACTGTGTTAATCCCCTCTCCCTAGGTGAATGCAAGGGATTGCATTTCTTAAATGGGGGGGAAATGTAGGCAGTTGCCAGTGACAGGGCAGCCTAGCTGGCTGCAGGATAAAGTGGGTTAATAAGTGTATATAACTACTTTCAGCGATTTTGATATGTTTATATGTAAATATGTTCAGCCCTGTTTAGCCTCTACAATTGTCTCCAGCATCATTTTGGAGAAGCCTGGTGTCCTGATTGGAAGGAAATCTCGGGAGATTTGGTTGGCCATTTTGGGGTGGTTATCTTACATAGGAAACACAACCACGTTTGTAGTCAGAACACGTGTGGCTGTAGACAGGGACAGAGACCCGCTTGTGAGGGAGAGTCAGGAAAGTGCAGGGAGAGTGTTCCAGCCTGTGAGGGATAGTTCAGGGTTCCTACGGAGTCCTGTATCGGTAATCCGGGTCGGATGAAAAGACTCCCAGTTGTTTATAACCAAACCAGTGTCTCCGCTGTGAGTGCGGGAAGAGTGTGCCAGACTCCTATCTCCCTGTATGGAACGAATATCGCTGCTTCCGGGTAAAGTGCTATCAGCCTTACAGATACGTATTGTGTGCTTGGGTTTAGACTGTGCCAGTCAGTGGGAAGTGTCTAGGGTGCTAACGAATCCCACTACCACTTACATCTGAAGTGACTGTACTGTGTACCTGCGTCTCCATGCCTGGAGTGAAACTGTTTGCTTTACTATTGTAAATATTCTTCATACTACCGGCCCTCCGGTAATAAACGTTATCTTGTTAAAAGTCAATTCCGTGTGATTCCCTCTGTGAAGCCGCCACACCCTAAACCCGCTTACATTTTGTACTCTCCAGTCCAGATAGATCAGTCTGACTGGAATCAGAGAAAGGCAGGCAGGCAGATAAGGAAATGTGCACTGTGGCAGGACAGGGGACACTGATGGATATTATTTATTCCAAGCCCACATGATATCCATTACTATCCCCTGTCATAATGTATGTTAATTAAATACACAATAAATGTTATTACACAGACTGGGCCAGAATATATAATGTCCATCAGTTTCCCCTGTCATATTGTTTTCTGTCACTGCAAAATCTGGGGGGGGGGGG
>NW_017306756.1:751080-793064 GCF_000935625.1 Nanorana parkeri | reverse complement strand
TGCCCCCACCCCCGATTCCCCACACAGACCCCCTCACCACCCCCTCCAGGTTCTGCACTGACGGGGGACATTAGGACAGGGTACATTGATGGACATTATGTATTCCAAGCCCACATAATGTCCATCAATATGCCTTGTCATATTGTCTCCTGTCAGTGCAGAAGCCCTGGGGGGCATTAGCAGGGGCTTAGTAGAGAACTTGCAGCGGTGCCCCTGCTAATGTTTCTGCACTGACAGGGGACACTGATGGACATTATGTACACCACCAACCGCCATAGTTTTCGTGGTCCCCTGCTCTTTTTTGGGGGACTCGGGACCATGGCAGTTCATTCAGAATAGAGAGCGGGAGCAGGTTGGTTCTGATCTGCTGTACTGACAGTGTTTCCTGTCTCAGCAGTCACAAGCTGGGATGCACGGGAGATGGAGCACAATGCTGTTCTTGATCACCTTTGTTGGAGTGCAGGGGAGACATTAGGGGTCATTAGACCCCAGATGTTTCCATAAAGAGAACCTGTCACCTCAATACGCTATCACATAGGAGCTGGTTAGCCCCTATGTAATAGTAATAAAGTTAAGGGGGAAAAAATTAGTCCTAAAAAATAATAAAATAAATAAAAATTAAAACCAACCCCACCATTTGGATGAGAATAAACATGCGTGTGTGGGGCATTCATGTGTACACACCAAACATGTTAGGTATCACCGCGAACGTTGGAGTGAGAGCAATAATAATTGGATAATTGGGACATAATTCATGGTTAACGTTAAACTGATGACCTGTACAGGCTTTTAAAACGTCACCTATGGACAATGTTGTGAAGCATAGTTTTTCGCCATTGCTGAGGTGCATGCAATTTTAACACTTGACATGCTTGGTATCTATTTACTCGATGTAACTCCAGCTTTTATATTTCACCAAAAATGTGACCATGTGTCACATTGTTATGCCTTATAAAGGGACTGCATGTGGGTCCTGTCAGTCATTTTGGTGTCAACCCCTCTGATGGTATCACCACCTCTGATGGTATCACCCCCATCACCATGTGGGCAACACATCCCTTGTGACGCCACTGCCCGCAATACTGCTCCTACCCCCTACTAAAGCTCCAAACCCCCACATACCCCCCACTATACAACCCCATACCCCCAATAAAATTTCAGTCCCCGACAATACCACCCTTACCCCCCTAAAGGCCCCAATCCAAGCTGGGCTACCACTTTAGTCCCTTGGACAAGTATTTTTTTTTTTTTAAATTCCAAACCCCTGAATGTTATAAATACTATCTTTATGCATTTACTGCTCATTAGCTTGATATTCCAAGTTTATGTAATTGTAGTGTTATGACTGAATATCCCTCCATCGCAACCCATGCTCTAAAAGTCATCCTACCATTCTTAATCCCAGACTGCGCGCGCCCAGCAGCCACCACACTTAAAACTCCTCCTTTCTCCTGCATAGCCTCCTGGGAGCTGTAGTTTCAGAGATCACTCTTGCACAATCCCAGTCTCTGCTCTGCACTCCAACTCCCATAAATCTCCGCCTCCAAGGCACGCAGAGGCCATTAACTATTCACAGTCAGGAACATGAATCACTGTGATCGCACATATACACATGAACACATATATCTATAGGGGCTACATTTACTTTCAGATGTTTACTGTTTAAAATTTGCATATATACGTTGCTGAATACGGCACAAGTTGTTTTGTGTAATAAATTTACAGTGTTTCAGAAATGAAATAATTTTTGGGTCACGACTTAATGACCAAGGAAAAATGTGGGTCCCGAGGTTACACAGGTTGAGAGCCACTGCTCTAAAACATGCATTGGTCACCCCAGGGTGCTATGGCTTCCTAGTTGAGAAAGGCTGGTCTAAGTGTTCAGATAGATGGAAGAGCCCAGCTCCTTTCACAGATCAACAGACACCATCACCAATGTCTCAGATCCTAAGAAACCAGAGGACACGTCTCACATTTTTCTGCACAGGGTGAGGCTGAACTGGTCTTACAACTTCTATTTGAAGGTGGACAACTATCACCTCACTGGAGGCAAGCAATGAAAAGTCCCACCAGACTTGGAGACTGCAAATCATTACTTGTGTTCCAAAGATCAGCGGGAAAATATTTAATCTCTTATAAGATCTATGATATTACATCAGAAGAGATGAGTTATTCCTTGTGATAATACGAACTATGAGCTGCATACAGATACAAAATGCCATGTCCTGGTCTTGAGAAACCACCCAAGGACTGACTAAATGTTTATATGGACCCTACCCATCATAGTCATGTCAAGTTTGGACTCGCTGTGATCGGAATGATGCACTGGTTCTGGAAATTCATAATCCAACCCAGTCTTTAGAGCCAGTAAATCCATATAACCTAAAGCCACTTCAGAGGTAATAACTTTCCTCACACCTGACAGGGTACCACCCCCCAAAGGAAAATAGTCCATCCCATAGTAGCACAGTGGTTATCACTTCTGCCTTGCAGCATTGGGATTCCCTGGTTTGAATCCTGGCCAGGTTTCTTTCTGCAATGAGTTTGCATATTCTCCCTGTGCTTGCGTGGGTTTCCTCCCACACTCTAAAGACACGCTGGAAGGTTAATTTTGTTAAAATGTAATAAATCCCACATTACTACCTCTATAAAATTAACTTAAATTAAAATAAACACAGCAATTCATCTGGAGCTTATTGCTGGGAGTATCAAACATCACATGACAGCAATCTCTTCTGATACTTTTATTGATACATTTATACAGATATATGGACCGTCACCGAGATTTATGACATATTCTTTATATGATATGGGATGTAAAATACACTGAAAAGAGAAGAAACTGAATCCCATAATAAACCTTCTCAGAGGGACCGTCATGGCTCCTGTGATGTGTCATCCTGTATGATGTCATGTTTATCCTCATCATATATTTTACTGACAGGTGACTTCCTGCTTCTTCTTACTGACAGTTGTTACATTTCCTGACATGTGGAAGCTCCTCCCTGCACACACGCACTTATCGGCTTGCTTCATATGTACAATACAAATCTTCCAATTAAATTGAACTTTACAGACACATAAAAATCATAATTTAATGCACTTATGAAAACTAATGAAATGTATTTCTCCTTAGAACTGTCATACATATCAGATTCTGTTCTTATATCCCCTGTAAAGGGGAACTCCGGGTGGGAAGGGGAGGGTCAGTGATCTGAGTAATCAGGACTCCATTGGTTGGCACAGCGCTCTCAGACAACATTTTGAACATAGATAAAGTTTATATAAACTCTGACAAAGAACTTCTCTTATTTATTCCCATTTGTTCTCTTAAATGTACCATTGGAAGTGTTTTGTTATATCTGTTCATTAAGTGCAAAAAATGCCTGTTGATCCTTCCAGAAATCCAGTGCTGTCCAGTGTAGTCTGCAGTTTTATCTCAAGCAGTGTTAGCTATTCTGCCCAAGATACCTCTGTGTACTACAGAACACCTTCCCCTTTATGTTATGGATTATATCAGAGAGGGTTCTGTAGTCCTTACCCATAATGCCCTACAGTGACAAAGCTGCTTCTCCATAGACACAGCACAGCATTGTCACCCTAGGACAGGGAGTGTTATACTTGCAGAAACAATAGGCTACAAAAAGGAAAAACTAATACAGTCACCACATCTGAGGACTGGTAAGCTGCAATATATTACATTGTTATGCTTTGTTTAAGATACACTTTAATATCATAGAAACAAAAAACAGTTATCCATAATCCTACATTGTAAAATAACACCTAACTCTTTAAATCATAATCTTAACCTCTAGTCATATCCTAACCCCTAATGCTAAATGAACCTCTGAAAGTTCTAATTCCTATTATCGGGCAGTGGAAGTGATCAGAGTACACTCTCCTGTGCTGAGATCTCCCAGGACCAATAATTTGGTATAAGGACTTTCTGATATAAACAATATGATAGCTGCACCTCATGTATCATCCCATTGTATGAACAATGAACCAGATTCAGATATCTGTGATGTCAGCAGATCCTGGGCAGAATTCATACAATATGATAATTTTTCACATCCCCTGACCCCCAGATATCTTTATATGACCTTTTCCTAAAGATAATGCAGCATGGAGGGGCTCAGTGAAGGTGGTGGTGAAGGTGTGTAAGTGTCGGATCGGGTCACACAGATCATAAAAGGACAGCTGTCCGGCCTCATAATCCAGATAGATCCTGACTCTGTTACTGGAGATATTGTCAGGTAACTGGATGTCGTCGCTGATATGCCACACTAAACACTGATTTGTTTTGCTGCATAAGCTCCAGGACTTGTGATTGCCTCCAATCCCTGACTGTTCTCCTCTCCTCTCTATACTGGGATAACACATCCCGACTACCCACCAATCTGATTTACTGACATCCACTTCCCAGTAATGTCGCCCTGAGGAAAAACTCTGACTGCTTAATACCTGAACATAATTCTGAAATCTCTCTGGTGTTTCTGGACGACTCTGCTCTATATCTGACCAGGATACAGTTTTCATGTCCTCTGATATCTGTAGATTATTATGAGCTGTGTTTACATCCAGTACTATATCTGATGCTTCCTGTATAATGAAGCAGACATTTACCCCTTTCATCATATCAGATAACCCCGAGTGTAATGTGTGTGAGATTCCAGCCACATCCAGATCCCCCCCATCATGGAGGAGTTTATCATGTCTCTCTCTGTCCTCATCATCTCCCTCCTCAGTATCACACAAGTCCCCTGTGTCTGATTCCTGTAAGACAGTCAGTGGGTCAGTCATGTTACACATCTCCTCAATGTGACCCATCTTCCTGGACAGCTCCGCCTTCTTTATTTCCAGCTTCTGGATCAGGTCAGACAATTGATGTGAGAGCCGCTCTTCCTGCCTGGAGATCTCCCTCAGGACTCTCTTCTCCAGGTCTTCCAGATGTCTCCTGAGGTCTCTGAACAGGGCAGTGACTCTCTCTGTTACACCGGATGATTTTTCTTGTACTTTTCTCCTGCGTTCCTGCAGACTCCGGACTCTTCTCTCAGTCTCCTCTCTCTCCGTGATCAGTTTCTGAAGACCAGTTCTCAGTTTCTTTTTCTTCTTCTCAGAGGCCTCATCCAGAGTCTCCACCTTGTGTCCCTGGTGTTCTCCATCCAGCCTGCAGGACACACAGATACAGGCAGCATCTGCAATGCAGTAATATTTAAAAAGTTCTCTATGGACGGAGCATTTCCTGTTCTCCATGGAAGTGGTGGGTTCAGTTAAGACGTGTTCTGGTGACTTGCTGTGGACTCTCAGGTGATCATCACACAGAGAAGCTTCACACATCAGACAGGATTTAACAGCAGGTACAGGAGAGTGAATACAATAAGTACAGATGATCCCAGTTGTCTTCTTCTTCTGATCTGGATGAGCAGACCGGAAAGTCTCCTCTATGTTACGCAGTGTTATGTTCCTGTGCAGTACAGGCCGATCCTGAAACTCTTTTCTGCACTCAGGACAGGAATAACCTCCAGACCCCTCCTGTGTATCCAACACACGATCAATACAGACACGGCAGAAGTTGTGTCCACATCTCAACATTACAGGATCCGTATAAGTGCTCAGACAGATCGAACAGTCCAGCTCCTGTCTCAGATCAGCAGACACCATTGCTTACAGCAGAGAAGAGGAATGAAAAAAGTCTTGGATACTCAGAAACCAAAGGACAAGTCTCACATTTTTCTGCACAGGGAGAGGCTGAACTGGTCTTACAACTTACACAAAGTATGTGAACAAACTGAATGTCTATAAATTAAAGTATTTGCATCTTTTGAAAATTGACAAAACATAACACTGACCAAGTACATGGGATTGTACGCCCTATAAATAAAACAATACCCTCAAACATTACTATTAACCCTTAATTAAATATATATACAATTGTAAATAACTGACTCCACAATAGAATATGGATAATATAAGGCCACGGCCCCTTTATTGGGTTTTAAATTACCGTATATACTCGAGGATAAGCCTTTCCGAATATAAGCCGAGGTACCTAATTTTACCAAAAAAAACCTGGGAAAAAGTATTGACCCGAATATAAGCCGAGGGTGGGAAATGAGGCAGCTACTGGTAGATAGATACCAATAAAATTACATTAATATTTATTTAAAAGAAAAACAATAACCTAGCTCTGTAAGTGGAAAAGGGGGTACAGGGCTACATATCATTCCCCCGGATACTAATGGGCTGAAAATCTCGGCTTATATTCGAGTATATACGGTAACAATAACTTTATTAACCACCATTTAAAAAGTTTAACCATATCAACGAGAATTGACAGTCCAATAATGCTCAGTCACAAGACTCAAGCAAAAGTCCATGAAAAGTACCATTTACCAGACCATTACTTCCTGTCCACCCACAAAGTGGGCAACATTACCCACCAGCCAGGTTTTTTAAAACCTGGCCCCACCCCACCACCGCGGCCAAATCAATCATGCTCTGAAAGTCAGCACAAAAAATATAATTACTGATCTCTGAAAAATGGACCATGTCGTCCCGGAATAAACCCTCAAAAAAACGTTCCAATTCAGAGTGACGGAATGACCCCCTCCTCCCCCCCAAACCCAAGACACAGAACGGAACATAAGCCTGTTAAGCTTCTTCTAAATTTTAAACAAAAACCAAAGCTCAGAACGGGAAGACCACAGTAATCTAGGCACCAACTCAGAAAATATGAGTATGGTAGCAGGCAAGCATTGACGTATGGCATTAAAATCTGCTCTCATGTTATTAAGTAAATCTAAAGTGTTGACATTACCCAGATCATTTCCTCCCAATGAAAACATCAGGCCTCGGCCAACTCTTCAGCAAGGAGGAAAGCAGACCAAGCAATTGAGCCCAGTGCATTCCCCGGATACCCCGCCAAAGGACCTGATACTTAGAAGGAGATAAGGCAAAATTCTCCCCATATGATCTGTGCAAAGCACGTTGTTGCGCCCCATAAACATAAGAATGACCCACTATCCAAACAACTTCCTGAAAGAAACAAAAATTAATAAATACACAAAGACGGACGGACATATAATTTAAAACGAGCCAAATCCCACCTACCCAAACGCTAAATGCAGGCCTGATCCAAGCCAAGGCAAGCAGCCTCAGTGGCAGCGCTGATGCGACAAGAGTGTGAACTAATCCTCAAACCGCCAAAACTCAAGTGCACTACACACTTCTTCAAAGCAGAGTTAAATTGAAAAACAGAGAGAGGGGAACCATTAGCATGAGACAAGAAAGAAAGAGAGTCTCCACGTATACATAAAAACTGATGCACATATGAAACAAGGCAACCCAAAGAATGAAGAATCAACCACCTCCCAGTACCCAACTGATCAGTCTTAGATTTCCTGAATAAAATCCGCAAGCAGTCAGGAGACACAACCATATCTTGAAACAACAAAGCATAATGAACAGAACGCGAAGCAGCAACCAGCTCAGACACTTGAAAAGCGTAGGTAAGTGCTTATTTGGTAGGTGGGGTGGAATTGGTACAAATACTTACATTATTCCTTGCTTGACATTTTTCGCTATCTGATATGCTCCAGATTGTGGGTGGGCCCCTTGCCATGTGTCCAGCCAGGCAGCAAAATTAAGTGACTTTACAGGACTGGTCACACAGAGAGGATGAAGCCTGCAGGAGTGAGGAATAAATTAAGGAGGCTATTCACTAAAGAGCCGAAGGATCTAGCCGTAACTTCGGCTGATCCTTTGGCTCTCTTCGGCCGCCGGGGGGCTCTTGGGTTCAGTTGAACCTAAGGACTGCTGTATGGGTTATTCACGATAGCCCATACAGCAGCCAAAGGCGGCCGAGCGGGTCAGTCGAGCCGAAGGCATATGCCTTATGAGCCGAAGTGACAGCCGGAGCTTGCCGCCCCACAAATGACAACTGGGCGGAGCCAGCCGTGATCTCACGGCTCGCTCTGCCCAGTTGTAATGACAGTTCAGCATCCCTAAATGACCTGTCATTAAACAATAACAACTGGGCGGAGCCGGCCGTGACATCACGGCAGACTTCGCCCAGTTGTCATTCATTGCTAAAAGACTCAATCAGGTGCCGGTCAATAGGAAACAGGTGGAGCTAGCTGTCACTGCTAGCTCCGCCCAATTGTTTTATTTTTTTATTATTCTTTTTTTCTTCTTTATAATATCTTTTATTTTTAAATTTTACTATTTTTGATCATTTAAAAAATAATTTTTCAACTTTTTTTGTCATTCTTTTCACTTATTTTCTATTCTGCTCGGTACCACAGAGGTCATTGTGAATTGAGAGTCCACAGATGATACAACAATGTAAAATTGGCCAGCAGCAGGACAATTTTAAATAGCAAGGCTAGGCCTGAATGTAATAGAGATAAAGAGAACAGGCCGGGGCTACACTGCAACACTTAAGATACAGCAATGTAGAATTGTCCAGTAGCAGGAATATTTTGTAATCAGTCGTATTAGGCCAAAATGTATCCGACACAAAGGGGTTGATTTACTACAGGAGGAGAGAATGCCGACTCTGCAAAGTGAATTTTCAGTTTTTATGAGAATTTTCACTTAGCTTAGTAAATGTTGTCAAAATACTCTTTGCAAAGGAAAATTAAAATATAAAGTATTTTTGCAGCGATGCGGTCAATAGTTTGCCGATACAATGTATAAAGATCAGATCTCTGAATCAAGGTTTCTGAGATCTGGGGAAGGAATCGGGGGTGGTCTGCTGTTGCCCATACACATGAGATTGTCGTTGTCGCCAGATTCAGGACTCAGCCACTTTATATTGATACAATGTAACTGGATGATTTTAGTAATTAGAGCTTCACCTCACTAAGCTAAGGGGCAATTCACTTTGCTAAGTGAACAGCCTATACTCCATTGGTAAATCAATTCCAAAGATAACAGGCAGGTGTTTTACTACAAGAATTAAGAGATCACAGATTATACAGTAACATAACATTGGCTAGCAGTGGGACAGTTTATTTGAGGATAATAGGCCTAAATAGTGTATGTCTAAAATGTATTTTATTTATAGGGATGGGAGAAAGGTGCAAACATTGTGAGTGAGACAATGTGAGGTGGTTTAGGTGCACACTGTTCTTCAACTTACCTTTCTGTGCAACAGCTTCCAATTCACTGACACTATGGCTGCTCTGTGGCCCCCCCATTATATAGTAAGGGGGCTGGCATACCCCCCCAAAAAACCTTTTGGCCCTTCTAAGCTTTCTAGCTGTAGTTAAAATCAGCTAGGTTATTCTACTAATAAATGTGTCAGGACCATGACCTAAACCCATGGTAAAGGCAAACTTGAACCTCATCTCTGGTCTTAAGCACCAATATGAAAGAATTACCTCATCCAGAGAGTGAAGTGACTGGATTAGTGTTCTCTATTCAGCACTGTGGAATATGTCATATTTATACAAATTAGGGATGTCCCGATACCGGTACTAGCATCGGTATCGGGACCGATACAGGGCATTGTAACAAGTACCTTGTACTTGTCAAAATGCCCCGAAACATAGCGCCGAAGCTTGCGCTATGTTTTTTTTTAACCTCGCCAAGCGCCGCATCACTGCTGCTCCAGTGGGCGGTGCTCCAGGGGTGGTCCTAATTTTGGTGGCCGGTGACTGTCCAGAGGACCCCACTCGTAGCGCCGCCCACCGGAGCAGCAGTGACGTGACGCTCCTCTTCAGCTCAGTGCCGTCTTTCAGTGCCGGAGAGCAGCGGTGAGTCAGCGCTAATTCGGTGGGAGGAGCTCCGGGTGAGAACTTAATTTAGCTGGCCGCCACCTCTGGGCCAGCTAAATTAGGACCCCACCTGGAGCTCCTCCCACCGGACCAGAGCTGACCCGTTGCTGCTCTCCCGCACAGTGAGTGAGAGCAAGGGGGGGGGGGGCACTATTAAGCAGGGGATAATTGTAAATCTATGGTCTCCAGTGTATACTCTATATGTAGTACATATAGAGTACACACAGCTAATACACTGGAGACCATAGATTTACGATTATCCTCTGCTAACATGAATGGATTAAATGATCCATATGTAGCCCTGTACTATGGATCATTTAACCCATTAATGTTAGCAGAGGATAATTGTACATTTATTGCTGCAGTGCACTCTATATGTACGGTACATTTACAGTACATATTCCCAATTCACTGCAGCAATATATTTACAATGATCCCCTGCTAACATGAATAGGTTAAATGATCCATAGTACAGGGCTACATATTATGTAGTACGGATCATTTAACCCATTCATATTAGCAGGGGATAATTGAAACTCTATTACTGCAGTGTACGGGACATGTGTACTGTATATGTATATGGATCATGATTTAACCTATTCATGTTAGCAGGGCAGAATTGTGAGCACCTCCCACAAGCTGAGCACCGAGACGCGATGCAGCGATCCTGCCCAGCGCCGACTACAAGAGGCACCTCGTGAGGCAACAGGGATCGGAGTAAAACTGTGAGTGAGGGAAGCTGGGCTGGCATGTAGTTGTACTATAGATCATTTAAAGTCACCTGTCCTTTTAAGAAAAAGTATCGGTAATTGGTATCGGCAAGTACATGAGGGGAAGTACTTGTACTTGGTCTTGAAAAAGTGGTATCGGGACATCCCTAGTTCTAACCCTTCCCTTCTATAACAAAACTGAATTTTTTTTTCTATATATACTTAAGCCAAAGCCTGAAAATTAACTCTTAAAATGCTAAAACCTAACACGTACCCCGTATGCTCACAGCAGCCATAAACCTTGATGAAACACTTCATATTAATAATTAACCTTGTCCCTCAAATGTAGACACGTAACTCTTTAAATCCTAACTTTAACCTTAACCCCTAACTACAACATAACCCTTAATACAAAATAAACCCTTCCAAATCCTCACTTGTCAGATGTGGAAGTGGTGAAAGCCCACTCTCCTCAGAACCATAAATTCAAGTAATATGTTAGTTGCAATACCTATGAACCAGATTCCAATTTCTTACCAAATTTCACCAGATTCTGGTTAGACTTCCTGTAATTATCTCATGTCCTGAAACCCCCAGATATTTTTATATGACCTTTTATATGATCCATCAGGATACAGCCGGATATCCCCTCGGAAACTCGCGTTTGCCGTGTTTTTTTTTTAACCGCAACTGGCGGTAAAACCACGCGGTAAGAAACGCGCGGCAAAAGCGAGTTTCCAATACTAAGGTGTGGACCCAGCGTAAGTGTTCAGATAGATATAACAGTCCAGCTCCTTTCTCAGATCAGCAGACACCATCACTGACAGCAGAGGAGAGAAATTAAAGTTAATGTCTTGGACACGGGGGGCCCTCCACCACAATGCACAAAAAACAGTCAGAAAATGCGTTCGTGTTTTCCTGCATTGGCATGCATTTTTAATGTGATGTGTTTCGATATACATTGCAGCACATGTTTTACATTCTTTTTGCGCATGTATATCCTTTTTTTCACATGTGTTGCATTGACACTTCACGTTGCAAAAAAAATGCAGCCTGCTCTACTTTTTTCAAGCGAACATCAATGCAATACAATGGTGTGAACTACAGTCATTGAAAATCATTGTTTTTATTGTCTATGTGTTAGGAATGTGTTTTATGGACATATCCAAACACATCTGGAATGAGCAGACCATAAAAGCTCAAATTTAATACATGAGTGTCATTGATTTTCAGTCTTCTTTCATTTTGCAACTTTCCCAAAAATGATCCCTGATGTTATTATAATTAAAGTCCTTGTTCAGGCACTTCCTGTTGAAGGGTGACAACTGTCTCATAATTTTATGGCAAGACAGGAGGCTCATATTTGCATAATCTTTCTTTACTGACACCAACAGCAGCAAGAAATAGTTAGCAAAACTGACCAATCAGGTAATGTGCAACCAATGCCATAAATACTAGAGATGCCCCACCCACATCCTCTTTTCTTGCTGCTCACCAACAGGTCAGTTTCACTTGCACCTTGGAGATTAGATTTTTTGGGTAGCCTTTTTCTAGGAATTTATCTTTTAATAGGTCGCTTTGTGTGAGGTAATCTTCTTTGTTTGTGGCACCAACAAACAGAAACCGACATCCTTTTTCAGCAGCAGAATAGGGGTCCACAAATGCAAAAAACATCAATGTCTCACCTGTCAGTTCATTATCCACGGCCAATCGTCTTTCCAAGACAGTTCCGGTGATACCTTTCCCATCACATAGTTTATCACGTGTGCTCATGACCATGCAGATTGGTTTTCCAGGAACTGGAGGGATGCTAGTGATTGGCAACTAGATGTAGGAGGGTTTCGGACTCTGGTGAGTCATCGCAGTCCAATTTCTCTCAATCTCTCTGCTTCCAGGACCAACACACAGACAATGACGTTCTTCAGCTGGCTCCCGGATCCGGATGCTCTGGTGACGGATGCATTTCTCCAGCAGTGGCCGGTTCAGGGAGCCTATGCGTTTCCCCGTTCAACCTGATTTCTCGGGTCATCCAGGTGGTCCGTCGTCAGAAGGTCAAGATTCTCCTGGTCACCTCTCGCTGGAACACTCAGCCATGGTTTCCATCTCTCCTGAACTTGTCTGTTAGACATCCTCTTCTGTTGCCGTTGTTCCCGTCCTTGCTTCAGGGATCAGCAGGGCAGTGTCACCCCCTAGTTTTGGATGACCGACTTTCCCTGGTTGCTTTTGGATATAAATTCGGAAACTGCCATTCGGATTTCGGATGCTTCCGAATTTACGAACTTCAGGAAAATTCGTACAAATTTCTATTCATAACGAAACGAATCGCACATGTCTATTGCCTGGACCATATCGGGGCTACCTCAGGAACCCCACATCTATTGGAGATCGCTTCCAGCCTTCTCCAGGAGTCCTGAGCACTAGGAACTCAGAAGTCATATCAGTTAGGTTTGGCTACTATGGCATTCTTGGTGTCTGCAATAGGAGATTGATCCCTTTACAGCCTTTGTAGATGGGATTTTGAATTATCTGGCTGAACTGTTTGCTCAGAAGAAGTCCTATCGGTCCATTATTGTCTCCCGTTCCGCAATTTCCTGTTCCCGTGGCTGGCCTACCTGTTAGTCAGAATCCCCTGATCTGTCGTTTACTCAGGTATTCGTCTCGCTTGGCCTCCACTTCCCAAGTATGAGGCTTTGTGGGACGTATTCAAGGTTTTGAATCTTCTCCGGGGCCTACCCGGATAATGCGGTTTTGTCCTTAAAACAACTCTCTGCGAAGCTTACCATTTTGCTTTGCCTTTTGTCTTTTCGCCGTGTTTCTGACTGCTGGCCTTAGGTCTGCAGGGCATTGGTAGCCTGCATATCAGCCACAAACACTGTATGATTGACAAGTTTGCAATTTTACCTGCTTGAAAAATATAAGTATTTTAGAAGCAGTCTTCCTTACCTACATGGACCAAGGCATATTAGGCACACACACAGACCTATACAAGTGCACAGCAGTATTGTCAGCCACAAATAGCATTGATTTTATTCCTGTCCTACATGTTAGAGCAGGAATAAAATCAAAACTCTTTGTGGATGAATATACTGCTATGCATTTGTGAGGGACTGCATGTGTGCTGGTACGGGGGCTAAAATTCATGTACAGTAGTTGAGCAGTATACATGTGGTACATACAGTATATTCCAGGCGATTGGCTGGCTCCTTAAATTTTTCTGTGGTCTCCAGCAGGATGGTGTTGAAATCCTCCTGTCGGCCAAGGTGCGGTAATCATCCCGTCGGGTGAGCCGGCATCTTTCTGTGCGGGCTGGTACAGGCAAGAGCTTGCGCAGACTAAGTTGAGGGCCTCCTAAGCGCGCCTCTGCCGCTCAGTCACGTGAGGGAGGTGGGCGGGCCAGGAATGTAATTGACAGCCGGCTCGAGCTGTCAACTACAAATGATAAAGAATAATGTCGCGTGCCAGCTGTCAAGGCCTCGAGTGCCAGGCTGGGCACGCGTGCCGGGGGTTGCTGACCCCTGATGTAGGCGATTGCAGTTCCACTCTTTATACTCATTTAAAGGAGAACTATGAGGTGAGTGATTTCCACTCATCCTCATAGTTCGAGCCGACGTGTGACAATGAAACTGTCACACGTCGGCTCAATAGATCGGGAAGTGAGCGTACACATACCGTTGCTTGCTCACTTCTCGATCCTGTCCCTGCAGAGAGCTGTGACTATCACTCATTTCCCCGCTCCGATCCTCCAGCGCTGACTGGAGGTACGGACGGGGGAGGGGGCGGATACAGCTGGCTCTGTCTCTAGATAGGCAGAGCCAGCTGTCAGTCACGCAGCTGGGTGGATCTCGACAGTATTGTTGAGATCCGTCCTGGCTGCGGCGTCTCAGTATACCGCATGTATATGTGCTTCTGCTGGGAACTTTCAAAGCTGATTCTTCCCCAGTGTCTATAGTTACAGAGGTCAGTGAGGGCTTGTTTTAAAGCGTATTTACTACTGATTAAGAACATATGAATATTTGACTTGTCGTGTATTCCCACTGTTGCAGCCAAATAGGAGTAACCCCCACTTTACATTTGTTACATTTTCCCAATCACAGAGCATAACATTAAAAAATACACAAATAATTATTTGGCATTTTTTTTACATCATTCTGGAGTTCATCTGTAACTGACATTTGTAGGAGACGATTGTGCTGAGCCCATTGTAGGACGCGGTGGAGGGTTGTCCATAATGAAGTGTTTATCAATATTGTATAGTTTATAATGAGATAGTCTTGTACAGGGCCGGATTTCCCACTAGGCCTACAGACGCCCTCCACAGAGGGGCACCGCCTGTCTGTATTATATATTCTCGGAAAAGACATGGGGGGTCTAGGGGTCTTGGGTGTGCGTTTATTATCTCTCACTGATCCAAGTGAGAGGCACCAGCCCTCTGCCCATGTCATCCGCGCGATCTACGCACGGCTCACCTCCTGTGTTTAAGCGGGTGTTACTGGTCAGTGTTGAGAGTGGGGCATTGTGGGAGTCCAGCGGATGGCCAAGGTAAAGAGCTCACAGCTCTGCACAGAGCCAGGGACATGATATAGGAAGACGTGAGGGCTGTGTAGAGGCCTGGCTTCTGGGTGCTGTCCCTCATAGATTGAGTCCCAATTCTCTTTGTGTGGAGGCCACAGATCCTGAGATGGCAACAGGGCTTCCTCTACCAGCAGCCCAGAGGCCATCAAGAAGCCGCTGGAGAACATGCAGAGTGACCTGCGAGGCCTCTCCCAATGGACTGCAAGAAGAAGTTTCCTCCTGTCAAAGAGGTAATGACCCTGATAGTGCATGTTGCCTACAGGCTGCTGAGAAGGAAATCCGGCCCCGGCCTTGTATAATAGATATGATGGGAGAACACAGGGGTCTCATGTAAAAATATTTCTGATAGGTGACCTGTGTGTTTATCTCATAACAACTAATCAGATTTCTCCTTTTATTCCCCAAACATTACTAGAAGCACAAGACCTGAAATCTGATTGGCTGATGAGGGCAGCACAGAAAGCTTTCCTTTCAGCCACATTGTGGACGTGAGAGCCAAATTAAATGTTATAGGTAGAAATAAATCCCCATCAGACATTGGAGCAATCGGGAGGCCCCTACACAGCGATGTACAGATCAGATTTCATGGGGTGAGAGCAGAGAGTATCCTCTGGTTGGGGAAGAATAAACCTCTTGGTTATGGAAACTGTAATAACGCATCAGAAATATTGTTACTTGTTCTGCAATTAACCTCAGAATAAAATGTGAATAATACACATCAATAACAAACAAGAAAATACATTTTTTTTTTTAAAAAGGGAACGGGGAATACATGAACGATGCAAAGACATCACAAAATGAAAAATCAAAAAGTTCAGCTATACATTTTTACCTTTTTATACTATACAATGTCCTTTATTTCTAATCCAACAGCGCCGACGTTTATTCTCATTGGTTGGTTCTGTCCCTGATACCTGGCTGATGACAGAACCCTCTGTTTGGTGCTGGGCTACAGTATAAGAACTGTCTCCTCCTTGACCCTGTCCAGTGACTGGCCCTGTTCCTCCAGAACCTTCCTGTCCTTGGTCCTGTCCAGTGATTGGCCCTATTTCTCCAGAACCCTCTGGCCCTTGGTCCTGTCCAGTGATTGGCCATATTTCTCCAGAACCCTCTAGTCCTTGGTCCTGTCCAGTGATTGGCCGTATTTCTCCAGAACCCTCTGGTCCTTGGTCCTGTCCAGTGATCGGTCCTGTATCTCCAGAACCCTCAGGTGTCGGATCTGGAAAAAAGAAAAGATTTGTTATTTCAGGAGGCGATAATTTGCTTCTGGTCCAATAGCAGAGAGGAAAAGCTCCTCAGCCCCTCACCAGGCTGAAATATGACATAGGAAAAGAAGGAAGCCGTATCCATTGTGAAAGAAATGTTCTACATGACCTATAAATGGTTCTGTGTATTGTTATACAATGTATCTGAACCCAACAGCAACAATGTTATATATTGCAGCTCTCCAGTCCTTAGATACATTAGATTTCTATATTTCAGGGGTTTACACCTTTCTTCTTACCTGTTTTTTTGTTTTTAATAAGATAGTTTTTATTAAAGCTTTTATATACAGAACAGAAACATAGAGCAGTAAAAAAGGAAGTGTCATAGGTAAACAAAGTACCAATGTCAGTAACAACAATCAAAAAAAAATAAGAACAAAAAAAAACAAAAAACACATGAGCAGTAATAGGTCAATGAGCCCTTTTCACAGCCCCCTCTACAGAGTACGTAGCAACTCGTACATGACATCAACATCATCCGTTTGGGAGCTGCAATCAGCATCAGCAGGAAGCACACTTCGGAAACTCCCCATATACATTCAGTTGTAAAGTACCTATCAGGGACATGTAACTTGTTCTTACCTGTTAATCCTGCCAGTAACTGTCATAAAGTGACCACACTCACTCACTTCACCACACTGGAAGTGTTTTAGTACTACAGAATAACTCCCCCTCTCATTGTCCACAGAAGTGATCTGGACACTGACTGAGATCTCCATTCAGCAGCGGTACAGTGCATAAGAACTTAAAGGAGAACTATGGGGTCAGGGCTTTTCCCCATAGTTCTCCTAAGGGTAATGGGAGGACACAAACTAGTGTCCTCCCGTCATCCTAAGACGCCACAGCCGGGACGGATCCCGACATTACTGTTGAGATCCACCCAGCTGCGTGAGTGACAGCTGGCTCTGCCTATCTAGAGACAGAGCCAGCTGTACCCGCTCCCTTCCCCGTCCGTTACGCCAGTCAGCGCTGGAGGATCGGACAGGGGAGGGGGGAATCCCTGCAGGAAGCCGTGAGTGACAGTCACAGCTCTCTGCAGGGATAGATCGAGAAGTGAGCGAGCGACACTATGTGTTCGCTCACTTCCCGATCTATTGAGCCGACCTGTGACAGTCTCATTGTCACAGGTCGGCTAGAACTATGAGGCTGAGTGATTTTTCACTCGCCTCATAGTTCTCCTTTAAAAGCTAACTAGAGTTCTTGATTTTCATTTTTTTTTTAAACTTGTTGAACAGATAAAACAAAACACTTCCAATGGGATATGTAACAGACCAAAAGGAAAGCAATCAGAGAAGATCATTGTTGGGATTTACATTGACTTTAGCTGTGATCATACTCACCCAATAATCCAATAATGAATGTAAAAGTTAATGACCTATAGCAGGGGTGGTCAACTGAAGCACCCCAGCTGAGGTGAAGCTTACATGTCCCATGAGGCATTGCAGGACTAGAAGCCATACACATGAGGCAGAGGCATGATGGGATGTGTAGTTTAGCCACAGCTGAAATGCCATGGTGGCCCATCGCTGACATATAGGGAGAATTTGTACTTCACTCATCTAAATTCCTCATACTAATCTAAATGTGAAGGTTCTCATTCATCCAGGTCATGGTAGATCTGTAAAAAATAAGTCAAGGCAACTGGACTTGCTATATTTTTCTTGAAGACATTTCACTGGTCATCTGGTTGGATGTCCAATGAAACATCTTCAAGAAAAATACAGCAAGTCCAGTTGCCTTGACTTATTTTTTACAGTTATACTAATCTAGGAACCCCAGGAAGGGGCAATAAGAATCCTTCTACTGAAATCCTAGAAGATAATTCAGAAGATATCCGGCTGTCGGGGAATCCGAGGACATGAAGATAAATATCTTCCTTTCCACCGTCATTGTGAAGCTAAACTGCTACACACAGCTGTGATAGATACACGGGAACGTTTTACTAGCAAATATATACAGGGTTATTCACGAAAGGGGTTAACAGTTTGGAGAAAGTTGGAGAAGGGAACAATCTAGAACAACATAGCTGAACTGGAAAGTGAGCTGAATTGGATAATTTTTCCAAATCAGCTATGCTGCCCTAGATTGTTCCCTTCTCCTCCCTTCTCCAAGCTCTTCACCCCTTTTGTGAATAACCCTGTTAAATTCTGTTCAGCTACTTTTTAGATTCATATTCCCCCTGTCGGATTGTATTGAAGGAAGTTCTCCCGTCTTCCTGTATTATCTTTGGGCCAGATTCACGTCTGTGCATTGCGGTAACATGAGGGAAAACGCACATTTTACCGCACGATACCGCAACGCACAGTAACTTACAATACGATACTGATAAGCTGCGATATATGACGTCTTTGTTCTCGGGTTTGGATACATTGTAACACAAGACATATTTCTGGTAACTTACATGGCTGTAATGTGCCACAGTCATGGGTGCAGATGTCTCCACTCGTAGGTAACACTGTAAGATAAAAATGGAAGACAATTAATGATAAATAACGATTATTGAAAACACAAGAAGGTGATCGCCGTGTACTGAACACTGACATCCAACGCTTGTTCTATGAGCATATCTGAAATGAAACAGTTTCTAGGGGCAACACATACCTGCTGATTCACCACACTGCGCCGGGGCAAAGTACTAAGAGCAAACTTCGGTAACCAGCAACAACCAATCAGAATTCACATACTGAAGACAGGCAGTAGATGATGGGCTCTGATTGGCTGCAGTTTTCTGATTGTGTTTTGCTCAAATAATGTTCACATTAGTTTAAAGGGAATGTGTCACAGTGGAAATATGGTGGGTGCCATGGGTTATCCCCTTCCTGGTGGCCATGCTCATCATCAGGTTTCAGGGTTTATGAGACACTGTCCTGGAACAAGTAAGCCCATCGGGAGCTCAGACTGCTCTTATTGCATGTTTGCTCCAGGTTAGCAACTCACAAAGTATTGAAGTCACAGCCCGGCGACTAGCATGTTCCAGCAATGGCAGCCTCCATATTTCTCTCATGACAGATTGCCTTTAAAGCAGGATAATTGGCTCTGCACATTTGTCATAAATACTCCCCAATCTGCATGGAGTTTGTGAGCTTGCATGGATTTCCTTCCAAACACTCTAAAGACACCCTAGTAGGGTATTTGGCTCCAGAACAAATTAGCCTCTAGTATGTATGATAGGGACATTAGATTGTAAGCTCATTGGGTGCAGGGAGTGATGTGAATGTACAGGATGTAAAGCTCTGTGTACATTGATGGCTCTATATAAATGTCTGTAATAAATAATAATAAATATGTTGCTGCTCTGAGATAAATGATCATAAAATAGGTGTAATGGAGGTAAACTTACCCGGCCGAGCAAAAACTTGATAGACGCAGCAGACGGTGAAGAGGAGAGCGGCCTTCATCTTGCCTGGACGCTGTGTGACAGGAGGAGTATGAGGGTCAGAGGAGATAGGACTCTTTATATAGGACAGACCACCTCTCCTTCACCTGGGGGACGGGGGGGGTTACAGTAAACAATACAACAATACAATCCCCTCCTTCTTATCTGCACTCACAGAGACATGATAATCCATTCAGTGAGGTCACAGAGGAGCCCGATATCCCCATAATACAATAGAGATCTATTTCTTTGTAGAGTTATAGTCAGAGCCGCCATGTCAAAGGTGCACAGTGCACCGGGCCCCGTACACCCCAAAGGGGACATTCCGGGTCAATGTTCTGTCTTGTCTGGCCGGACCATAGAAAGAACTTTATTCATCCTTTCACTACACTGCAAAGACTCAATGGATTAATCAGAGGTGATCAGTGGTTAGGTGGCCCCTCACATTGGTGGTCAGTAAAAAAAATGCGAAAAGTTTTTCTCACTTTGTTGATGTCGCCCAGGCTGGCTTATGTTAGGAAGGTGCAGTCATCACAGAGTGGCTGTCACTGGATCTGAATGAGTCTCCAAGCCGCCAACTTCCCACCTGCATACATGCCCCCGCTTCACCACCGGATCAGAGTGCAATAGACCGACATTGCAAGTAGTGGGTGGAAAAGGGCATTGGCAGAGGGCCAGGGAAAGCAGGCACCATGTGGGCAAGCAGCAGAAGTAGTGGGTAGCATTGCTTGAATCACAGGTGCCCAACAGATGGCGGATAAAGCCCAACACACGGTGGGCCACACATAGAGAGATGGCAGGCTGCACGTGGCCCACAGTCTTCCTTTTGGGTACCACTTCCTTAATGGACCACTATACTTTTATCAACAGAAATTCTAATGCCCCCCATTAACCTCAGCTCAATGGGTTATGCGTACCAGGAGCTGCAGCCTATGCTGAGCCAGTTTGCGTTCCGGTCCTCCTCAAAGTTGGCAGAACTAATCAGTACTGCAGCTGATTGGCCTAATGAAGGTCCTAATTAAGAAAGCGCTGCAATGACCACATTTTATATGCACATTTCAATATCTCATATCAACCGGATTCAAAGTAACTGAAGTCAAGTCAGTGAAAAGTCAGTTTGGCCGTTATAGGTTATTAATAACCAAGTAAGCCCCAATGGGTGAAACTGGACCACAGGTGAGGGATCCTACATCCGTTGCCTATCACCTCCTCATAGTATATTGAGTACAGCTGTGAATGCATTTTTAGGTCTATTAAGATGGGTCACTGAATATAACAAGGGAACATAGTCTAATCCAGATGCGTTGGATCTTTGTATATTTGCCGACATTGTCTACATCATGTCGGTGAGACATTTGGGACAATTTGGTTGGCGATAAATACCATTTAGATAGAACTTTGTAGTTGGCTTCAATAGAAAACACAATAAATAGTCCCTATATTTTCTTTCATTCCACTTATTCCAGCCTTCTACGTCTATATACATTTTTAGGTCTAACTCCCATGTGGCCATATAAGACAATTTGGTAGTAGGTAAAGTGTATTATGAATATGGAGACGATAAACATCCTCAGCCTGATAGATATCCCATACACCAATTTTCAAATACTATCATAATAGTCATTTCTTCTCTTTCTAATTATTTTAGGCAGTGAAAAAAATTAAGTTTTGGTGCACAGAGGAGATTTCTGGAAGAGGAATTTGTATTTAAGTTGTTGAGGTTAATATACAGTATCCAGTATTCATACCATATATACAATGTCCTATTCTATAAGGTCCCTGATTTATCCACCAGCTAAATTGAGGTTTATCAGGCAGAAAAGCCGGATTGATGAATAATGGGTTCAGTGAATTATTATTAGGGATGCACCGATACCGGTATTTTGGTATTTTTTTTCCGGTACTCGCCGATACCAAATACCGAGAACCAGAAGTCCCATTCAGGAAGCCAGGCGGCGTGTAATGACTCGCCACCCGGCTTCCCGATTAACAAGGAAGCTGTCCCATGCTTCTCGCATGGAGCCAGCTTGCTGGCCAATCATGGAAGCCCTGCTTCCTGATTGGTTGGGAAGCCAGCTCCATGCTCCCTCGTCGTGAGATGACAAGGGAGCATTAAGCCGGCTTCCCGGCCAATCAGAAAGCCGGGCGCTGCGTCGTTACATGGCGCCCTGCTTCCTGATTGACCAGCTTCCCGACCAATCAGGAAGCTGGGCAGCGTGTCATTACACGCTGCCCGGCATCCTGATTGGCCGGGAAGTCGGCTCCATGCTCTCTCGTCACAAGTGACGAGGGAACATGGAGCCAGCTTCCCGGCCAATCTGGAAGCCGGGCAGCGTGTACTGATGTGCTGCCCAGCTTTCTGATAAGGAAGTATCGGGCTAGGCATCGGAGCATTTGGGCGAGTACGAGTACTAGTATCGGTATCGGTGCATCCCTAATTATTATCATATTGAAGTAGAGTTGTTTAACCTGTAGGACCCCACAAATTAAAGTAAACAAAATAGTCGGTCTTTGTCTTATTGGCAGCCTCATAAGGAGGTCTTTTAGGATTGGGAGTGATGTTCCTACTGGTTCCTCTATATTAAGCCCTTCATGACTGAGGCCTTTTTTTCATTTTTTGCACCCATGTTATATTCCACATTTTAGGCCTGAAAATTACTTAAAACCCCCAAACGTTATATATTTTCTAAAAGCCAAGACCCTATAGAATAAAATGATGGCAGTTGCAAATTTTTATGTTGCACAATATTAGTGCAACTGCTATTTTTCTTCTAAAAGACCCCCAGAATCACCTTTATACTCTAAATAAGCTATTGAAGTGCAGATCTTTGTATATTTGCCGACATTATCTAAATCATGTCGGTGAGACATTTGGGACAATTTGGTTGGCAATAAATACCATCTATTGAAGTGCAGATTGCACTTCAATAGCTTATAGCTGGGCTTCAGGAGCCCAGCACTGACAGCCATGGGACCGGAAGTGATGCAAAATGCGTTGCTCCCGGTCCCATAGTACGGGGAGGAGATCGGCGAATGGAAGTGTGCCTATCTCCTCCTTAGCTTCCCCCCGACACCAAAGAAGCCAGTCCCGGGCCCGTAGGAGGGGCAACAGAGTCTGGGAAACACTGGTGGGGGTGTCGGACGGGGGGGACACGTTCACCGGCCCGTAGAAGCGATCTGGCAGCAGCTGAGCCGCCAGAATCACTTCTACTGTAAAGCCAACAGTCAGCTTTAAGGTTTAAACAGAGTCCCAGCGGCTTTGTCTGTTTAAACAGCCCCGATGCCAGTGACGTACACTGTACATCGCTGGTCATGAAGGGGTTAATCCAGTCTAATGTTTTCTGTGTTAAATTTATAAAAAGTAGGTGGGAGATCCTGTAATATTGTTGATTGTTCTGAAACCACGCAGCCTCCATTTTGTTTTAAGGGAGCCTCCAACCCTTATTATCCCATTTAAATTTGTCTGAGGAGGTCTGAAATGTCTTCAATTCTATTGTCAGTATCTTAATATAGAGGTATCCAAAATGGAACATCAACTTCTGTACTAGAGTCATTTTTATGACATAAAATCCCAACCAACATAGACCCAGAGTGGACCATACCATTATCGCTGTGATTCATTTTTTGAATAGGGGGTGTAGATTGATTTATGTTTGAACTGAAAGACAGAAAGGTCAGTAGAAAGACAGTAAATCCTAACTAAGGCTTTAAATTACTTTTTACAAGGTTTCTTCTAAACTTTGCTAGTGATAATGTGCTATAGGGGGTCACATGTATGATGTTATTCCGTTAGATTGTAGAATATTCATGACACCAGTGTCAAATTATCATTTATTAAATACAAAGATGAGCAAAGCTACATTTGGTATATTTAATCTGATTCCAACACTGACTCCATCTATTGTATAAAATCTTTACCTCCACTTGTGTATTGTGTCATAAATGTGTCACCTGAATGTCTGGAATAAAGCCACACCTTCAGGGTGGTGTGATGTTCTTTGAATAACATGTTGGCTTTCCCTACCACAAGACACCAGAGGGATCCCATTGTGGTGGTAATGATTAAAGTTATCACATGATCTGATCTGCATTTCAGAGGGAGAGTACAGCACAGTCTGGTTTATTTTAGATAAATGAGTAAACCTGCTTTTATTTATCATCGACAAAGAGTGCAAACCTGATTTTAACTAATGTCATGGTGGCTCCAGGAATAAGACAGCAGACACGACAATAGATGTTTATATAGATATAGGTAATAAAAAGTGTGTGCAAATCTATCAAGCATTGAGCAAAAGATTACCTTATGGAACAATTGCCCTTTGTTTTAATACCTGTCATGGCCAATTAACCATCCTCTGAGAATCTTTAGAAAGTTGTTGCCTTCAGTGGTCGAATTGTGTCTATAGACATTGGCTGGTATGTCCCATTATGGCTGATGTTAGCTGGATTTAGTGATGAACTCATGTCTATGTGGTCACTCACCACAGACATTATAATTGGTCATTGTGTTCCTCATTATAGACCAGCACTGGATGTGTCTGTGGTGCACCTTTCTCACCTTCCTCCATAGGCCTGTATGTTGTTGTGTTTAAAAAACTCTAGTCATCAGAAATGTCTGAACCTATTTATAGCTTGTCTTCAGATTCCACAACCCTCTACTGTATATGGCCAGCTTTAAACTACCCATAGAGCCCATGATTAATATAGACACAAGAGGAGAGGTTCTTCTAAGAGCTGCAATATATCAAATTTAGGGCTGGTAATGATGAAAATTTTTGTGTTCGATTAATCGAAATTTTTTTAAATCGATTAATTGATTAATTTCGATTAATTATAATGCACATACAGATCCAACTACATTGGCCTATACACATAAAGCACAGCAATGAAGTAATAAAATCAACTAGGATCACACTAATCCAGCACGTTATTAATCTCACGTGGGGCAACTCAGAATAATAACGTGCTGGATTAGTGTGATCCTAGTTCATTGTATAACTTCATTGCTGTGCTGTATGTGTATAGGCCAATGCCTTGGCTGGCGCTCGTGCAGAGAGTTTAAAAAAAAAATTAATCGATCAAAAAAATTTTAATCGATCAAAAAGATTAACGATTAATCGAGAAATTAATCGTTAATTTGCACAGCCCTAATCAAATTGTGTTCTTTGGTATAGATACTCTTTAAGTAATAGTCTGCTTGGATACTTTTAAGAGAAGTACAAATATTGTGAGCTGAGCTGTAATATAATTCCACTATATCAATCAGTTAAACTTTATTTTGTATGAATATCCCACCTTTATTGAAGTGCAGTGAACCTATGCTCTATTAATTATAATAACAAATTCACATAATGTATTATTAATAGTATTATTATTATTATTAATAGACGCTATATATGGCGCTATATAAATCCTGTTCTCTCTGCCTTTTGCTGAATTGTTTTCAGTTACATTGTTCACAGCTCTCTGGGACTACAAAACACCCCCTATGTTATGGGACAGAGAAAGGGTCCTGCCAGAAATCTTGTGAGCTGGTGAGCTGATGAACTGATAACTTCCTGTTCCTGTTCTCTCTGCCTTTTGCTGAATAGTTTTCAGTTACATTGGTCACGTTATCATCAGTAAAGGCAGAAGCGACCCACTGGAAACGGGTTTGTTACCCACCAGTTGAGAATTATGGCTATAGAGTAATTAGATTGATAGGCAAGGCATGGAACACCAGAGCATTCATGTTCATGTCAACAGAGAGGAAAGTGGAAGCGCTGACACCGTTACTTTTTGCAATAGGAGTGATCGGTCTGGGGCCCCTCTGCAAAAGGATTATCGTTTGATGTGCCCAAAGATCAATCCATTGAAAGAGTTTTGCTCCATAACTATAATATCTTCTAACCTGTAAATCTCTTGTATGTGCTCAATTTCCTATTAGTTACATTGTTCCCAGCCTTCTGGGACTACAAACCCCTCCCTCAATGTTATGGAATGAACACAGTACAGTGAGAGAGCGTTGTCAACCTAGGATAGGAACTGTGAAACTGGTAGGATCTCCTGGTGAAAGCAAAAGAAAGAAAGCCTGAAAGAAATGTTGGCACAACATGCAAGGGACTCTTTAGCTGAAATATATAACATTTTTGTTCTTAGGCCTAGATGTAAGCTTAAAGTGTATCTGAAGGCAATAACTGGCAACAAAGTTAGCATAAGAGCTGGTGTTCTGTTGAAAGCTCCAAATCGTTGAGATCTCCAACTGGTGGCGTCATGTCCGATGACTTGCCAGTAGGAGATTGAGACCAGATGGCACTAGTGCGTGTGCGCCACCTGTAGCAGTGTAAGAATCCTTGTCAACTTCTCAAACTCCCCTCACTGCGCCTGCATGGCTTCACAATCCCCATCAAGTTCTCCAACCCCCATCAATGCGCCTGCGCAGCCACCCAACAGCAGAATAAAGTTCTCCAATTCACGTCACTGAGAGCCCACCCAATGGCACAACATGTGATCTGTTAGCAGAAGATGCTCTCTGATTGGGTGCCTTTGGTTTGCAATGATTGGCTAATAACTAATATTCAGAGCGTTGGGTGGCCGCGCAGATGCACTGACAGGGGTTGGTAGACTTGACAAGGATTGTGAAGCCGCGCAGGCGCAGTGAGGGGAGTTCAATAATTTGACAAGGATTCTTACACTGCCACTGGCGGTGGGCATGCGCACGAGCACCATCTGGTCTTGATTTCCTACTGGCTAGTCACCAGACGTGACGTCACTAGTTGGAGATCTTGACGAGTTGGAGCTTTCAACAGAACACTGGCTCAAATAGCATACAGTATTAAGTATATTATTATTATTATTATTATACAGGATTTATATAGCGCCAACCATTTGCTCAGCGCTTTACAAAATAGAGGAGACAGTACAGTTACAATACAATTTACAATACAATAGAGGTTCACAACAATAGGGTGGGGACTCGGGAGGGCCCTGCTCGTGTATATTAAGCTATACCCGATTTTACTCCCTTTACTGATGATAACGTGACCACAAATAGCAATTAGGTTTACTACACTTTAATAAAGATGGGATATTGATACCAAGAAACTGAACCACTCATAATTTTAGTGGAATGATATAACTGCTTAACTCAAAGTATTAGTATTTTTCCTAAAAAAATACCTAACCAGACTAATACTTGAACCGTATCTAAACCCAACAATAAAATTTGATCTATTGCAGCGCTTAGAAGAAGCTCTCCTATGGTTTCTATTTTAATCAATGGATCTATGAGTAGCTTACAACTGGTCATATACAGTAGAGGGTTGTGGAATCTGAAGGCATGCTATATCCATGTTCAGGCATTTCTGATGACAAGAGTTTTCCTAAACACAACAAAGCTTAATAATAATTATGATGTCTGTAGGGACTACATAGACATAAGTTCATCACTAAATCCAGCTAAAATCAGCCAGAATGGGACATAGCAGCCAATGTCTATGGGCACAATTAGACCATTGAAGGCAACACCCTTCTAAAAATTTCTAGAGGATGGTTAATTAGCTATGCTAAGTTTTAACACAAAAGGCAATTGTTCCACAGGATAAACATTTGCTCAATGCTTGATAGATTCACACACACTTTTAGTTACCTAAGAGTTTCTCTCTATGCAAATATCTATTGTTACGTCTGCTGTCCCATGCCCGGAGCCACCTTGAAATGAGTGAAATCAGGTTTGCAGTCTTTGTAGATGTTAAATAAGTCAGATTTACACATTTATCTAAAATAAACAAGACTCCACTGTATTCTCCCTCTCAACTGCAGATCAGTTCATGTGATAACTTTAATCATTACCACCAAAATGGGATCCCTCTGGCGTCTAGTGGTGTGGAGAGCCAACATGTTATGCTAATAACATTACACTGTCCTGAAGGCGCGGTTTTATCCCATACATTCAGGTGACTCTGTACAACCACAGAAGTAGAGGTGAAGATTATTTATGTAGTCAGCCAGTGTTGGTATCAGATAAAATATTTAAAATGTTGCTGATATAAATGTAGCTGTGCTTGTATTTGTATTTATAACATGATAATTTGACACTTGTGTCATTAATATTCTACAATTTAAAGAATAAAGTAAAATAGGCTGTCCCCGGGTTCCGAACAAGATAGGGACTGTAGGTTTGTTTTTAAGTTGAATTTGTATGTAAGTTGGAACAGGTGCATTTTCTTAAGTGTCACTCCAGCCAAAAAATGTTTTGGTTTGTTTTGGATAGCATAGGGAACGGTTTACCCCCTGTAAAGTTTGTTTTGCTGTGTGTGCCCCTGTTCAGAAGATTTCACCTCGCTTTCTGTCCCTGTGACAATTGGATTTTGAAAATGTTGGGTTGTCGTGGAAACAAGGATTGGTGATAGATCTTCAATGGAGACACTTTTTTCCCATGTTCACTCTTACAGGAGTGAATTTCCCTTCCTAGGGGTAGATTTACTTTCCTGTTGTCTCAAGGACAGGAAGTGAGATTCAATCTTTTTAATGAGGATACAGACAGCAGTAAAAACCTAAAAGTGACCAAGGAAGAAGAGGCGGGCACCCCTCGTCTGCACGTCTAACAAGAGCCAACTTCCTGTAATGTACGTGTAGTACTACGAACCAGACCCAAAAAGGCGGGCACTCCTCGTCAGCACAAGCGCGGTAGCATTACAACTACCCCTGCTATACAGTAATAGCCTACGCTTGTAAGTAGGAGCTGTATGTAAGTCGGATGTATGTAACTCGGGGACTACCTGTACATGGGACCTTATGGAAGATTATGACCAACAAGGTTTAGATAAAGCCTTGTAAAAAGTCATATAAAAAGCCCTATGGTATGATTTATGGTTTTATCTTGAGGTCAGGTTAACGCTTCCATTCGTTATTTCAAACATAAATAACACTACACCCCCAATTAAAAAACAGAAACAAATGGAAGAGATAATAGTATGGTCCACGTTGGGTCTATCGTGATTGGGACGAGTTAATGTCATAAAAATTAATCTAATGCTGAAATCAATGTGCCATTTAAGATCCTTCTCTATCAAGAATACTGACAATGGAACTGAAGATATTTCAGACCACCTCTGTATTTAAATTTAGATGGGGGTAATAAGACATGTAAGTTCCCATAAAGGACCCTGTATACCCCACAACAAAATGTAGGGGGTTCAGAAAAGTTATGCACTTTGGGACAAAAAACACGCAAATGGGTTACACAATAATGGGTATGCCGCTAGGGAAGTCTGAAATGGAGAAAGATTTGGGGGTCACTGTAGACCATAAACTCAATAATAGATTACAATGCCAGGTTGCGGTAAGCAAAGCTAGTAGAGTCCTGTCCTGCATCAAGAAGGGAATGTTTTGCAGAGATAAGTCTATAATTTTGCCACTTTACACATCACTGGTTCGGCCTCACCTGGAGTATGCGGTGCAGTTTTGGGCACCGGTACACAGAGGGGATGTCCTTGAACTGGAGAAAGTCCAGCGAAGGGTGACCAAACTCATCAAAGGGATGGAGGACCAGAGCTATGAGACACGGTTACTAAATTTAAATATGTTCACGCTGGAACTAAGGAGATTAAGGGG
This sequence comes from Nanorana parkeri, assembly GCF_000935625.1. Taxonomy (NCBI): domain Eukaryota; kingdom Metazoa; phylum Chordata; class Amphibia; order Anura; family Dicroglossidae; genus Nanorana; species Nanorana parkeri. The sequence goes on along the minus strand of NW_017306756.1, from coordinate 763,765 downwards.
GGACATGATTTTCATGTACAAAATGTTCCATAGTCATAGCAACATTAGCAACAAACTCTTTACGATTAATTCCGTAACAAAGACTAGAGGCCACCACCTGAAACTGGTAGAAAAAAAATTCAAACACAAGGGGCGAAGGGGATTCTTCTCAGTTCGCGCGGTTAGGGTCTGGAACTCGTTGCCACAAGCAGTGATTTCAGCTAATAGTGTGGAATCGTTCAAGAAGCTTTTGGACGATTTCCTGAGAAACGGTAATATACAGGGGTACAGGTACTCCTAAAAACGAGATGACTCGGGGATCTTTACACACACACACACACACACACACACACAATAGGTTGGACTTGATGGACATGTGTCTTTATTCAACCTCAAATACTATGTAACTATGTAAGAAAAATCTAAAATATTAGAGGATATCTCACATAGCCCAACTTTCATTAATTTACTCTAACACTGAGAACTTAGACTGGATTAATCTTGAGGAACTGGCAGGAACATCTCCCCCAATCCCAAAAGACCTGCTTATGAGGCTGCCAATTAAACAAAGGCCGACTTTTTTATTTATTTGATTTTGTGGGATTCTACAGGTAAAATAACACCACAATCTGAATATAATTCACTCGACCCATCATTCACCAACTTGGCTTTTCTGCCTGAAGAACCTCAATTTATCTGGAGGATAATTTATTTAGTCTTCAAATGAAGCCAACTACAAAGTTCTATCTACTGTAGATGGTATTTATTGCCAACCAAATTGTTCCAAATGTTTTACCGATTTGATTTAGACCCTTGGTTCTCAACTGATGGGTCGTGACCCAAAAGTGGGTCAAAACCCCGTGTTCAGTGGTTCGCCAGGGTGCCTTCCATTTTTCTAGGTAAGAGGCTACTCAGCCTGCCCCTGGCGCAGCACTGTCAGTTCTTGCGCCAAGCAGCCATTTAAAATATGCTGCTCGGCGCTGAGTGTCAGCTTGATGTGGGGTAGACTGGGGCTATGGCCACAAGGGAGCGCCATCCATACGTGCATTGCTCATACCATCACATTCTCAAATAATTCATCCCCTCACAGCTACCTCCTCATGTATCATTTCCCCCTTCTCTTTTAGATTGTAAGCCCTCAGGGACAGGGCCCTCCTTACCATCTTGTCTTGAATTGTATTGTAATTGTAATGTCTTCCTTACATTGTAAAGCGCTGCACAAACTGTTGGTGCCATATAAATACTATGTAATAATAATAATAATAATATCTCCCTCGCATGTCCTATAGAGGTGCCTGGACCGGAGTGATGTCACATTCTGGCTCCCGGCACCTCTACAGGGTGCGCAAGGGAGCTGTACAAGCAATGCATATATGGATGGAGCTCCATCACAGCACAGCAGCCCACAATGGATCCCAGGCTGAGGATCCACTCCAGTTCTCCTAAGGTGGGGGGACTGAGTGGATCTTAAAAAAAAGAAAACATATTTAAAACATTATATGTGTCAAATTGTGTCTGTGGCTTTGTCTGTCAGTGTTTTTGAGGACTCGTCCACTTTAGTACAGCGCTTTAATCGGACAGCCCTTTGCCATTAACACACTGCACCACGCAATCGCTCCTACTACGCGTTCTGGTGAAGGAGGTGCATTGCGTTGCCATTCATCACCACCTCCCGCCCACAGTTCAATTGCTCACACCAGAACGTGTGGTACCTCAATGCTGTGTGTTCCATTGCTGTGCGACTCTGGTTGCGACTTCATGACCAAGAACAAATGTGCTTCCTGAGGTTACACAGGTTGAGAACCACTGATTTAGCCGTTTTGGCAAATATCCAGAGATCCAATATATCTGGAGCAGACTATGTTCTCTTGTTACATTCAGTGGCCCATCTTAATATACCTAAAAATGCACACACACATTGTACTATGAGGAGGTGATAGGCCTGCCGCCATCTTGGAGGCGGGGTGAATACCATCACATGACACCACGACATGGGTGACGTTATTCGCAGAACCAGCGGCAGCCAGATCGGCCGCCAGCGTGTTCTGCGCATGCGATCACCATTTTGGAGTATATCTTGGTATACACTAATATGGTGGCGCTCACATGTTCGGGTGCCGCCATCTTGGTGTATACCAAGATATACCCCAAAACGACCGCCACTCGTTCTGCAGTTTCTTTGTGCGGTTTCCGATTCGGAGGCTCATTGCCTCCGAATCTGAAACAGCATTAAAATTAGTTTCCAAAAACGAATAAAAATGTTTTTCTTTTTCATTTGTTTTGTCCGAAATCATTTCAGTTACTTTAAATCTGGTTGATACGAGATAATCGCGGGTGATCCCGCGATCGTACGATAATCGACAGGTGTATGGGCAGCGTGCGACCGCATCTACTGTACGGTTGCACGGCTTTCGTCTCTTGAGCACGCTGGAAAACCTGCCGAAAATCCTACGTTTTTAGGCGAATCGCGGTAAAAAAAGTCGCCAGACAAACGCGCGTTTCCGAAGACTACTTGGCTGTATCCCAATGGAAACGCGCAACAAAACGGCCCAAAATAGTACATGTACCTTTTCAGGCGTGGGCTGTTTTGTAGCGTGTTAGGGACGGGCGGAAATACGCCAAGGTAACCAGACCCATTGAATACAATGGGATTTAGATGTTTGAGCGTTTTGTAGAGCGTTCGTCGAGCGTAGAACGCGCTACAAAACGTTCAGGTGTGAACGAGGGCTAAAGACACAGGTCGATTTAGTTCAACCTATGTATGTGTGTGTATTGTAAAGATAATTATACCTTAAAATCCTCCATTAATACTCTGTCGCCCTGGTTATTATGATGAACCTCTGATGTCAGGATTATTTTTCATTCATTGAGTCTATGCAGTGTAGTTAAAGGATTCATAAAGGATACATGTCTTTCTATAGTCTGGCCAGACAAGGCAGAACCGTGACCCGGAATGTCCCCTCGGGGTGCACTGTGCACCATTGACAGCCACTCTGTGATGACTGCACCTGCCTAACCTAAGCCAGCCTGGGCGACATCAACAAAGTGAGGAAAACTTTGCACATTTGTTTTACTGGCCACCAATGTGAGGGGCCACCTAACCACTGATCACCTCTGATTAATTCATTGAGTCTTTGCAGTGTAGTGAAAGAATGAATAAAGTTATTTCTATGGTCCAGCCAGACAAGACAGAACATTGACCCGGAATGTCCCCTCGGGGTGTACCGGGCCCAGTGCACTGTGCACATATTCACATCACCCCCTGCACCCAAAGAGCTTACAATCTAATGTCCCTATCTCACATACTAGGGGTCAATTTGTACGATAGATAATTACCCCTAACAGTGTGTCTTTGGAGTGTGGGAGGAAATCCATGCAAGCTCACAAACTCCATGCAGATTGGGGAGTATTAATGACAAATTCACAGAGCCATTCTTCTTGCTTTAAAGGCATTCTGTCATGAGAGAAATATGGAGGCTGCCATTGCTGGAACATGCTAGTCGCCTGGCTGTGACTTCAATACTTTGTGAGTCGCCAACCTGGAGCAAACATGCAATAAGAGCAGTCTGAGCTCTCTATGGGCTTGCTTGTTCCAGGACAGTGTCTCATAAACCCTGAAACCTGAGGATGAGCATGGCCACCAGGAAGGGGATAGCCCATGGCACCCACCATATTTCCACTATGACACTTCCCTTTAAACTAATGTGAATATTATTTGAGCAAAACACATTCAGAAAACTGCAGCCAATCAGAGCCCATCATCTACTGCCGGTCTTCAGTATGTGAATTCTGATCTGGTTGTTTCTGGTTACCGAAGTTTGCTCTTAGTACTTTGCCCCGGCGCAGTGTGGTGAATCAGCAGGTATGTGTTGCCCCTAGAAACTGTTTCATTTCAGATATGCTCATAGAACAAGCGTTGGATGTCAGTGTTCAGTACACGGCGATCACCTTCTTGTGTTTTCAATAATCGTTATTTATCATTAATTGTCTTCCATTTTTATCTTACAGTGTTACCTACGAGTGGAGACATCTGCACCCATGACTGTGGCACATTACAGCCATGTAAGTTACCAGAAATGTGTCTAGTGTTACAATGTATCCAAACCTGAGAACAAAGATGTCATATATCGCAGCTTATCAGTATCGTAATTGTGGTTAAACTACAAATCCCATCATGCCTCTCCCACATGCATTTAGCTTCTAGACCTGCAATGCTTCATGGGACTTGTAGCTTCACCACAGCTCGAGTTTGCCTACCCCTAATATAGGTCATTAAGATTTGAATTCATTATTGGTTAATTTTCTTTCCTTTTTTTCTTTCCGTTTGGTCTATAAAATATCCAATTTGAAGAGTTTTGTTTAATCTATTCAACAATTACACACAAAAAAAAGAACCCAGAAATTCAGTTCGTTTTTATCTTCTGCAGTGTACCGCTGCTGAATAAAGATCTCAGTCAGTGCCCAGATCACCTCTGTGGACAACAGAACACCTAGTTATGTTACAACCATAAAGAGAGGGGGAGGTGTTCTGTAGTTTCCTCTCTGCTATTAGATCAGAAGCAAAATATTGCCTCCCGAAATAACAAATCTTTTCTTTTTTTCCAGATCCGACACTTGAAACTGGACTGATTGGAGTTGACCAAAGACAAGAGGGTTCTGGAGATACCGGGCCAATCATTGGACAGGACCAAGGGCCAGAGGGTTCTGGAGAAACAGGGCCAATCATTGGACAGGACCAAGGACAGGAGGGTTCTGGTGAAACAGGGCCAATCATTGGACAGGACCAAGGACAAGAGGGTTCTGGAGAAACAGGGCCAATCATTGGACAGGACCATGAAGAAGAGGGTTCTGGAGAAACAGGGCCAATCATTGGACAGGACCAAGGACAGGAGGGTTCTGGTGAAACGGGACCAATCATTGGACAGGACCAAGGACAAGAGGGTTCTGGAGAAACAGGGCCAATCATTGGACAGGACCATGGAGAAGAGGGTTCTGGTGAAACAGGGCCAATCATTGGACAGGACCATGGAGAAGAGGGTTCTGGAGAAACAGGGCCAATCACTGGACAGGATCAGGGACAAGAGGGTTCTGGAGAAACAGGGCCAATCACTGGACAGGACCAAGGAGAAGAGGGTTCTGGAGAAACAGGGCCAATCACTGGACAGGATCAGGGACAAGAGGGTTCTGGAGAAACAGGGCCAATCATTGGACAGGACCAAGGACAGGAGGGTTCTGGTGAAACAGGGCCAATCATTGGACAGGACCAAGGACAAGAGGGTTCTGGAGAAACAGGGCCAATCATTGGACAGGACCATGAAGAAGAGGGTTCTGGAGAAACAGGGCCAATCATTGGACAGGACCAAGGACAGGAGGGTTCTGGTGAAACGGGACCAATCATTGGACAGGACCAAGGACAAGAGGGTTCTGGAGAAACAGGGCCAATCATTGGACAGGACCATGGAGAAGAGGGTTCTGGTGAAACAGGGCCAATCATTGGACAGGACCATGGAGAAGAGGGTTCTGGAGAAACAGGGCCAATCACTGGACAGGATCAGGGACAAGAGGGTTCTGGAGAAACAGGGCCAATCACTGGACAGGACCATGGAGAAGAGGGTTCTGGAGAAACAGGGCCAATCACTGGACAGGATCAGGGACAAGAGGGTTCTGGAGAAACAGGGCCAATCACTGGACAGGATCAGGGACAGGAGGGTTCTGGAGAAACAGGGTCAATTACTGGACAGGATCAGGGACAGGAGGGTTCTGGAGAAACAGGGTCAATTACTGGACAGGATCAGGGACAGGAGGGTTCTGGAGAAACAGGGCCAATCACTGGACAGGACCAAGGGCAGGAGGGTTCCGGAGAAACAGGGCCAATCACTGGACAGGACCAGGGACAAGAGGGTTCTGGAGAAACTGGGCCAATCACTGGACAGGACCAAGGACAGGAGGGTTCTGGAGAAACAGGGCCAATCACTGGACAGGGCCAAGGAGGAGAAAGTTCTGTTACTGTAGTTCAGAACCTGACAGAGGTGTCAGGGACAGAACCAAGCAATGAGAATAAACGTTGGGATTGGGATTGGTTTTGTTGGTTTGACTCAAATAGACGTTGTTTATTTTAAAAAGGTAAAAATGTATAGTTGAACTTTTTGATTTTTCATTTTGTAATGTCTTTGCATCGTTCATGTATTCCCCGCTCCCTTTTTTAAAAAAATAAATATCTTTTCTTGTTTGTTATTGATGTGTAATATTCACATTTTATTCTGAGGTTAATTGCAGAACAAGTAACAATATTTCTGACATGTTATTACAGTTTCAATAACCAAGAGGTTTATTCTCCCCCAACCAGAGGACCAGTGGCGGACCTAAGAAACAAAGGGCCCTGGTGCAAGATTTTTTTTTGGGCCCCCCTCCCAAAAAAAAACCCACAAACAGCGCTCTCCTCCTGCAACGCTCGGCCGGCTGTCACACTTTCTCTCCACCCAAAAGTGTAGCCCCTATATCAGGGTCATTACCTCTTTGACAGGAGGAAACTTCTTCTTGCAGTCCATGGGGAGGCCTCGCAGGTCACTCCATGTTCTCCAGCAGCTTCTTGATGGCCACGAGGCTGCTGGTGGAGGAAGCCATGTTACCAGCTCAGGATCTGTGGCCTCCACACAAAGAGAATTGGGACTCAAGCTACAAGGGGAAGCCCTCCAAACAGGCCTCTGCACAGCCCTCCAGCCTCCCCATATCATGTCCCTGGCTCTTTGCAGAGCTGTCAGCCCTTCCACTTGGCCATCAGCCGGACACGCACAATGCCCCGGTCTCCGCACTGACATGTAACAGCCACTTCTGTAAACACAGGAGGTGAGCCGGGCCATGCATGCGCAGATTGCACAGATGACATGGGCAGAAGGCTGGTAGGAGGGACCCCGTGTAAAAAATAAAAATAAATAAGTGCGTGGGGTTCCCCCTCAAAATTCCTATTTGAAAAAAAAACAAGTTTTATTTAATTTTTTAAAACAACATGATCCAGGGTCAATGACAACGTCCAGTGTTGTCCATGACAACAACGACTCGACGGTATAAAAAAATAAAACAAGAAATAAATAGAATTTTTTTTTTTTAAACCCACCGACCGCTGTCCTGTCCTCTCGCAACGGACTCCCGCCGCATAATGGCATTTTGGCAGATGCTGATAACATATAAACATTTGGCCGGAGCTAGCATTGACAGCTAGCTCCGCCCAACTGTTTACATTTGTAACAGGTGAGCCATCATGACTTTGCCCAATCATGGATCTCACAGTTCTCTGTGCCCTGATTGGGCAAAGTCTTGCACCTGACCTTTGGTCAGATGCAAGGCTTTAGCCAATCAGGGCTCACAAGGCACAGTGCACGAACATGAACTGCTGATGTTCGAGTTGAACTCATGTTCGGCTCGAACTTCGAGCCCAACCCTACTCAGCATATAGGGGCCGAAAGTCTGCTATATACTGAGTTTTGTCCTCCCGTGAACCTGAAGAGAACTATGGGATAAAAAGGTTCTCCTTTAATTAGTTAGTAAGTAAGTAAGCTTTAAAACAAGTCCTCACTGACCTCTGTAACTATAGACACTGGGGATGAATCAGTTCTCAAAGTTCCCAGCAGATGCACAAGAAAAACCCATCAAAACCAGCTCATTTCAGTTTACCTGCTCCCGCTCCCAGCAGTGAGTTGTCAACCTTTCAGCCTTTTAATCACTAATTTAAGTGTATGAGAGGGGAGAGCAGAGTGATCTCCAGGGTTTTCAAAAGTTTACCTTGCAGTGGGGCTGCCTATGCACTACAAGGGTTAACTGCTCATTTTGGTCATTTTGCCCGCCGAGCTCCCCACAAGGCACTGCACACCGCACAGCCCTTATTGGTTAAAGCAATGCACCTGACCACAGGTCAGGTGCAAGATTTTACCCAATCACAGCATAGTGCACTGTGAGAGCCATGATTGGACAAAGTAATGATGACTTGGCCCAATCATGGCTCACAGCTAAGTCCTGTCAGGTGCCGTACAAATGTAAACAGTTGGGCAACGCTATAAGAAAACAAACAATGGGCGCCTTTCCGGATGCAATGAAACCTTTTAACCTCTTGCCGTCCGCCCGTAGTAAAAAAACGGACGGACGGCACTGCAGCATCTGCGGGTTGCCGTCTCCAGACGGCAATTTTTTTCTGCTCGCGTTTTCGGTAATTTTTCCTTAATATAGTAAAAAAATAAAACCCCCAGTGGTGAATAAATACCACCAAAAGAAAGCTCTATCTGTCCCCAAAAAAGGGTATAAAATTCATTTCAGTACAGCGCTGCATGACGGAATAAATGTCAGTCAAAGTACCGCAGCGCTGAATACTGAAAAATGGCCTGGATGGGAAGGGGGTTTAACACCGCGGATGTCAACTGGTTAAACAGTAAAAGCATATAAAAAAATATATGTACTCACAAGGAGAGCAAGGATAAAGGCAGCAATTGATATTTGTCCCTAGTGACTGTCCTAAAAAGGACGTGAATCGGAGGACAATTCAGAGGATCCGTTGATCGCTGATCTATGTGTGTGAGTTGGGCAGAGCTAGCTATCTGTCGCTGCTAGCTCCGCCCAATTGTTTATATTTTGCCGGCATCTGTCAGACTGGCATTCTGTGGCGGGAGTTTGTCGCGGACATTCGGGTAGGCGGACAGCGTTTTAAAAAACTGCCGCACCAAGGCACCTCTGCAAAGTGTGGTCCTAACTCTATGTATCCGAGTCTCCAAGTGTGAGCATATTAATGAAGTTGATAAATTACATGCAGGTGTACCTGGAGGTAGCCAACTCCTCCTGATAAGGTGCAGGGATGCACTGGAGGCCCAGCAACCAAAAATGCACGCTGGGACTGCAGTGCGTCCCCCTAACCCAAAGTAGTCAAACTAGAAAAAATGGTACATACATGAATCTATAACCGGCCTTTATAGCAGGGCGCACATTGGGAAGGCTTACAACAATACAAAACACACTTTGCAGAGGTGCCTTGGCGCGGCAGTGTGGCTTCTACATATTTTTGGCAAAAAATGTGTGCAACTAAAACCTCTGATTTTAACGCATACTGTTGACAGGGCTACTTGTTTGGTTGCAGGCTAGCTGGCAGGTTGAGGCTGGGGAATTTTTGTGTTTTGTATTGCTGTAAGCCTTCCCAATGTGCGCCCTGCTATAAAGGCCGGTTATAGATTCATGCATGTACCGTTTTTTCTACTCCCTTATAGGACCCCCTTTACCTCAAAACTAAATGGAGGCTGCACGGTTCAGAACTAGGGATGTTCAGATACCGGTGCCGATACTTGGCATTTTTCACGCAAATTTCCATGGTTGCAGCTCTAACTTGGCCCTGGTGCTCCACCACTGTACCTGAAATCATTGGTCTGTATTGTTTTAGAAAAACTGTCACATGACACTAAACAAAAATGTATCAGTAATTGGTATTTGTAATTACTTGGGCAAGTATCAGTACTTGTACTTGGTCTGGTTTGTACTTGGTCTGGCCTTGGAGCTGGAACATTATCAGCACTCGTACTTGTACTAAGTACGATTCTTTGTATCTGGACATCCCTATTCAGAACAATCTAAAATATTACAGGATCCCCCACATAGGCCAACTTTCATTATTTAACATGGAAACCCCGGACTGGATTCATCTTGGGGAACTGGCAGGAACATCTCTCCCAATCCCAGCAGACCTCTTTATGAGGCTTCCAACTAAACAAAGACCGGCTATTTTCTTTGTTTGAGTTTGTGGGATTCTACAGGTAAAATAATTCCACTATATGAATATAATTCACTAGACCCAATATTCATCAATCCGTCTTTTCTGCCTGATAAACCTCAATTTAGCTGCTGGATAAATCAGGGACCTTATAGAATAGAACATTGTATATATGGTATGAGTATTGGATATATTATCCTCAACAACTTTAATACAAATTCAATATTCCTCTTCCAGAAATCTCCTCTATGCATCAAAATCTAATTTTATTCACAGTCTAAAAAAAAAAAGAAACAGAAGAAATTACTATTATAATAGTATTTGAAAATTCGGTGTATGGGATATCCAGGAGGCTGAGGAGGTTTATCTTCTCTATATTCACTAGTCACCTTACCTACTACCAAATTGTCTTATATGACCGCATGGGAGCTAGACCTAAAAACTAATATAGAAGTAGAAGGCTGGAATAAGTGGAATAGAAGAATATATGGGGAATGGTTAATGAGTCTTCAACTAAAGCCAACTACAAAGTTCTATCTAGATGGTATTTATTGCCCCAAATGTCTCACCAACATGATGTAGACAATGTTAGCAAATACCCAAAGATCCAACGCATTTAGGCCAGAATATGTTCTCTTGTTATATTCAGTGGCCCATCTTAATATACCTAAAAATGCATTCACAGCTGTACTCAATATACTATGAGGAGGTGATAGGCATCGGATGTAGGATCCCTCACCTGTGGTCCAATTTCACCCATTGGTTACTCAATGTTCAATAAACTATAACAGCCAAACAGACTTTTCACTGACCTGACTTCAGTTATTTTGAATCTGGTTGATATGAGATATTGAAATGTGGATATAAAATGTGGTCATTGCAGCGCTTTCTTGAGCTTTGAGGAGGACTGGAACACAAAGTGGCCCAGCATAGGCTGCAGCGTCTGGTCCACATAGCCCATTGAGCTGAGGTTAATGGGGGGCATTGGGCTTTTTATTGATAAAAGTATAGTTACCCATAAAGGCAGTGGTGTGCAACAGGAAGCCTGTGGGCCACATGCAGCCTGCCATCTCGCTATGTGTGGCCCCCGTTTGTTGGATTTTATCCACCACCTCTTGGGCAGCAGAGATTCAAGCAGTGCTACCCACTAGTTCTGCCTCTTGCCCACATTGGCTGTGGTTACAGCAGCTGTGCCTGCTCCCTCTAGCCCTCTGCCAATGCCCTTTCCCACCCACTGCTTGCAATGTCAGTCTATTGCATTCTGAACCAGTGGTGAAGCGGGGGCATGTATGCAGGTGGGCAGCTGGCGGCTATTGGAGACTCATTCAGATCCTGTGACAGCCTCTCTGTGATGACTGCACCTGCCTAACCTAAGCCAGGCTGGGCGACATCAACAAAGTGAGGAAAACTTTGCACATTTTTTTTACTGGCCACCAATGTGAGGGGCCACCTAACCACTGATCACCTCTGATTAATCCATTGAGTCTTTGCAGTGTAGTGAAAGAATGAATAAAGTTCTTTATTCAGAACATTGGCCCGGAATGTCCCCTTTGGGGTGTACCGGGCCCAGTGCACTGTGTACCATTGACATGGCGGCTCTGACTATAGCTCTCCATAGAAATAGATCTCTATTGTATTATGGGGATATCGGGCTCCTCTGTGACCTCAATCAATGTATTATCATGTCTCTGTGAGTGCAGATAAGAAGGAGGGGATTGTATTATTGTATTGTTTACTGTAACCCCCCCCCCTGCCCCCAGGTGAAGGAGAGGTGGTCTGTCCTATATAAAGAGTCCTATCTCCTCTGACCCTCATACTCCTCCTGTCACACAGCGTCCAGGCAAGATGAAGGCCGCTCTCCTCTTCACCGTCTGCTGCGTCTATCAAGTTTTTGCTCGGCCGGGTAAGTTTACCTCCATTACACCTATTTTATGATCATTTATCTCAGAGCAGCAACATATTTATTATTATTTATTACAGACATTTATATAGAGCCATCAATGTACACAGAGCTTTACATCCTGTACATTCACATCACCCCCTGCACCCAAAGAGCTTACAATCTAATGTCCCTATCTCACATACTAGGGGTCAATTTATACCATTGATAACTACCCCTAACAGTGTGTCTTTGGAGTGTGGGAGGAAATCCATGCAAGCTCACAAACTCCATGCAGATTTTGGGAGTATTTATAACAAATTTGCAGAGCCATTCTGTCATGAGAGAAATATGGAGGCTGCCATTGCTGGAACATGCTAGTCGCCGGGCTGTGACTTCAATACTTTGTGAGTTGCTAACCTGGAGCAAACATGCAATAAGAGCAGTCTGAGCTCCCGATGGGCTTACTTGTTCCAGGCCAGCGTCTCATAAACCCTGAAACCTGAGGATGAGCATGGCCACCAGGAAGGGGATAGCCCATGGCATCCACCATATTTCCACTATGACACGTTCGCTTTAATCTAATGTGAATATTATTGGAGCAAACCACATTCAGCAAACTGCAGCACCCCTAGCAGCCAATCAGAGCCCATTGTCTACTGCTTGTCTTCAGTATGTGAATTCTGATTAGTTGTTGTTGGTTACTGAAGTTTGCACTTAGTACTTTGCCCCAGAGCAGTGTGCTGAATCAGCATGTATGTGTTGCCCCTAGAACATCGGTCTAAAAGTAACATCCTGCGGGCCAATTGCGGCCCGTGATCCGGTACTATGTGGCCCGCAGCCAGCTGAGCTGCTCCTGTCAATCTCCAGCACTGAGATCCTTTCGGCTGGAGCTCAGTTCTGAGCTTTGGTGGAAAGGATGTATTAGTGAGGTCAGACCTCACTAATCACTGTTAGAGCACCAGGGATCGACCGTGCGGGGATCGACCGTGCCTCCTCACAGCCTCCTCCCTGCAAAAAGGTAAGCAGGAGAGAGGGGGCTCTGTATTTTATTTCATTTCATATGTGGATGTGCGGGGGGGGGG